>NW_007735047.1:74852-77330 GCF_000696425.1 Galeopterus variegatus
AGGATCCCGTGTGAAGGGTGAGAAAGGAAAAGGGCAGTCCTAGTAGAAGAAGAGTGCCAACAGTGTCCTCTTTGCTGTGTACCTTCTTTTTGAGAGAAAAGCCACCAACTGGCTAGAGGAGCATCCTCCAATAGCTGGGGGGCATGAGAGGGGCACCCTCAGCCAGGTGCCTGGGCTTTGTAGAGACAGTAGTCATAGAGAGTAGTCAGGGGAACCCATAGAAGTAGTACAGACCCACTGACTCACTCTGAATTAAGGCCAATGTTAGATGCTTTGGTCCAAAACAGCAAAAGGAGAGAGTCCTGGAGGTACCCAGTTCAGCAGGTTCAGGAAGGGTGGCCAAGGGCCAGTCAACACAGGTGGGGATCATCCAAGAACATCAGCCAGAACCCTTCCCAGCTTTCAGCACAAAATGAAAGAAAGTGAGCCAAAATGCTGGGTACCGATCAAGTTTTATTAAAGGAAAAGAATCTGCTGGGCTTTGCTCAAAGTGGAGGGCAGCCAGGGCTGCCCTCAAGATGGAGGACAGCACCAGGTGTGGGGGTGGTAGAGCTTATATAGGGCACTAAGGGCTGCCTGATACAATCAAGGAGGGGCATTATGCTAATGCAGAAACTATGCAACCAGGGTGGAGAATTGCACCCTTGCGGATGTAAAAGGGTTTCTGTTTCTCAGAAATCATGAGGTTTCTTAAAAGGAGGGGCTGGCAACTATTTTGTGCTTATGGTGTGCAAAATGGCACTGGTCACATCCAAGATCCATCAATATCATTCTCAAATATTTGTCCCCCCCCCCATGTTATCATTCCCTCAGCTTTGGTATTTTTATTTTAATTTTTCCATAGACCAAGAAATGTCTCCTATACTGGCCTCATAGAATGATTAGGAAGTGTTCACTCCTGTTCTATGTAATTCTTTACCATTTTTCCACGGACCAATAAAAATCTGTATTAGTCAGTTTTTGTGTTGTTATAATAGAATACCTGAGAATGAGTAATTTTTAAAGGAAAGAGGTCTATATGGGTCATGATTCTGTGGCAGGTGCATCTGGCTTGGGCCTCAGGCTGCTTCTACTCATGGCAGAAAGTGGCAGACAGCCAGTTGGTGCCAGATCACATGGATAGAAAGTAAGCCAGAGAGAGTGAGGGGAGGTTCCAGGCTGCTTTTAAGCTGCTCCTTCAGGAATTAATCCATTCCAGGGAGTGACTGCCAATTCTCCAGGAGGGGGATTAATCTATTGGTGAGGGATCTGCCCACCCCACACCCACACACCCAAACTGAAACATCTACTCAGCCCACCTCCTTACACTGCCACATCATGGATCAGATCACAACATGAGCTTTGGTAGGGACAAGCATCCAAACCACATCAAGGGCTCTATTTCAAAGATTTATTATTTTATTTGTGAATATTTTACGTGAGAGGAAAGCAGTGAATAATCACCCAAAGTTACATTGTATAAAATCCTTGAGCCTAATCATTAGTGATATTGAGCATCTTTTCATTTGCTTACTAACCATTTGTGTATATATTTTTTATTTTATTAATTTTTTAATTTTAACTTCTCAATACATATTGTAGTTGATTTTCGTGTCCCTTTACCTGTTCCTTCTTCCTCCCTCCCTCTCTCCCCTCCCCCCAAGTACATCATATCTACTCACTTGTCTTAACAAGTTCAAGGAATTGTTGTGATTGTTGTGCCATTTGTGTATTTTTGGGAAAGGTCATCTCCAGTTCTTTGCCCATCTTTTAAATCTTGTTTACTTTTCAAAATAAATTTTTAAAATTTTTCATTGTGATAAAAAATACGTAACAAAAAATTACCACTGAAACCATTTTTAACCATACAATTCAGTAGTGTTAATGATAAGTGATCTTGTTGTCCAACTGATCTGCAAAAAGTTTTCATCTTGCAAATGTAAAAATGGATAGTCAGTGAACACCAGCTCTCTATTTCCCTCCCCACACCCGCTGTCAACTATCATTCACTTTCTGTTGCTGTATGAGTTTGACAACTTCACAGTGCTCATCTAAGAAGTTTGCTCTTTTTTTGACTGGCTTACTTCCCTTGCATAGTGTTCTGAAGGTGCATCCATGTTGTAATATGTGACAGAATGTGCTTCTTTAAGGCAAAACAATATCCCATTGTATGTATTATTAAATAAAAATTATGGGAAGCCGTTGTTTTGCACTAGGCCCCAACAGATCAAATGAAACCAGAAGAGTCACTTATGCTGGTGCCACATAATCAAACATAATTTTTAAATGGACCAGTTTTCAAAAAAAAAAAAAATTACTAGATTCACAGCAGCCAACCAGAAGGGTCCCTCTTACATGAGGCCACATTCTAAGGCTTTCCCCTCTACTTTAATCCTATAAGGAAAGTAACTTTGAAATAATCAAACTCTTTTTTGCTAATTTCTGCCTACTTTCACCCTTTTCTGCCTATAAAGCCCACCTGTGCTGAGAACATTGTAG
>NW_007735047.1:78128-79692 GCF_000696425.1 Galeopterus variegatus
AAAAAAAAAAAAAATTACTAGATTCACAGCAGCCAACCAGAAGGGTCCCTCTTACATGAGGCACATTCTAAGGCTTTCCCCTCTACTTTAATCCTATAAGGAAAGTAACTTTGAAATAATCAAACTCTTTTTTGCTAATTTCTGCCTACTTTCACCCTTTTCTGCCTATAAAGCCCACCTGTGCTGAGAACATTGTAGGTCTTTTCTGTTTTATAGATGAGTTACTGCCTGATTCGTGAATCTCTAAAAAAGCCAATTAGAACATTAAACTCAATTTACTGACATTTTCTCTTTTTATTTACTTTTTGATGTTTTATTTTTTAATTTTAACATTTACTTGTATGTGTGTATGGGGTACAGTGTGTTGTTTCAATACATTCATATACTGAACAGTGATTCACTTAGGGTAGAGTGCATAGTTCTATACCTGTTAGTCCACCAATTCTCCTCCTCGCCAGCTCCCATCTGGCCTCTGGTAACCATTATTCTACTCTCTATTTCTATAAGAACCACTTTTTGGGGGGGGGATTTCACATATGAGTGAGATCATGTGATATTTGTCTTTCTGTGCCTGACTTACTTTGCTTAACATTATGTTCTTCAGTTCCATCCATGTTGCTGCAAATAACAGGATATCATTTCTTTTAATAGCTGAATAGTATTCCATTGTGTATATGTACCACTGGTTTCTTAACCATTCATCAATTGATGGGCAATTAGGTTGATCCCATCTCTTGGCTTTTGTGACTAGCATTGCAATAAACATGGCAGTGCAGGTTCCTTTTGGATATATTGATTTCATTTCCTTTGGGTATATACTTACTGGGTTGTAAGGTAGATCTATTTTTATTTCATTTATTAATTTTTTGGTAGTTTTATTTTTAGTTCTCTGGGAGTACCTCCATACCATTTTCCATGATGGCTGTACCACTTTACATTCCCAACAACAATGTAGGAGGGTTACCTCCTCTCAGCATCTCCACCAGAATTTTTTATTTTCTGTCTCATTGATAATAGCCATTCTAACTGGGGTGAGATGACATCTCATTGTGGATTTGATTTGCATATTTTGATGATTAGTGATGTTGAGCATTTTTTCATATGCTCATTGGCCATTTGTATGTCTTCTTGTGAGAAATGTCTGTTCACAGGCTGGCCCGGTGGCGCACTGGATAGTGCACCGCTTGGGAAGCGCGGCGGCGCTCCCGCCCGAGGGTTCGGATCCCACATACAGACCAGTTCCTGCTCACTGGCTGAGCGAGGCGCGGGAGCAACGCCGAGGGTTGCAATCCCGTTGCCGGTCCCCGGTCTGGTACGGGGGCAACACTGAGGGTTGCAATCCGTTGCCGGACATGGAAAAAGACAAAAGACAAAAAAAAAAAAAAAAGAAAAGAAATGTCTGTTCAGATCCTTTGCCCATTTTTTAATTGGGGTATTTGGTTTTTTGTTTTTAAGTTATTTTTTTCTGTGGATTTTTGTTTCTGTTTTTTGTTTTGGCTTTTGTTTTTTGGTGGATTACTGGTATATGAATGTTGAGTTGTTTGAGTTCCTTATATATAGCCCT
>NW_007735047.1:79717-80135 GCF_000696425.1 Galeopterus variegatus
TTTTTTGGTGGATTACTGGTATATGAATGTTGAGTTGTTTGAGTTCCTTATATATAGCCCTTTCTCTGATGTGTAGTTTGAAAACGCTTTCACCCAATCTGTAGGTTGGTCTCTTCACTTTTTTCATAGTATCCCTTGCTATTTAGAAGAAGCTTTTTAGTTGTAATCCCATTGGTATAATTTTGCTTTAGTTGACTGTGCCTTTGTGGTCTCATTCATAAAAGCACTGCCAACTCCCATTTAATGTAGCATTCCTCCTATGTATTCTTCTAGTGGCTTCACAAATTTGGGGTCTTCAATTTGTGTCTTTAGTACATTTTGAGTTGATTTTTGTGTATGGTGAGAGATAGGAGTACAGTTTCTTTTTTTTTCCATTAAATTTTTATTTTGTCAATATACAATATATATGATTATTATG
>NW_007735047.1:82093-82525 GCF_000696425.1 Galeopterus variegatus
TATTTTTTTGGTGGCTATTGTAAATGGGCAGGCTTTCTTGATTTCTCTTTCTGGATGTTCACTATTGGTGAATAGAAATGCTACCGATTTCTGTATGTTGATTTTGTATCCTGCTACTGTGCTGAACTCATTTATCACCTCCAATAGTTTTTTTGTAGATACTTTAGGCTGTTCGATATATAGGATCATGTCATCTGCAAACAGGGACAGTTTGACTTCATCTTTTCCAATCTGGATGCCTTTTATTTCCTTCTCTTCTCTGATTGCTCTGGCTAGTACTTCCAACACTATGTTGAATAGGAGTGGTGAGAGTGGGCATCCTTGTCTGGTTCCTGTTCTTAAAAGAAAGGCTATCAGCTTTTCCTCATTCGGGATGATATTGGTGGTGGGTTTATCATATATGGCTTTAATTATGTTGAGATACTTTCCGTC
>NW_007735048.1:0-2320 GCF_000696425.1 Galeopterus variegatus
TATCTAAATATTATTTCAGCCTCTTCCCATTACCCAATAGCAGAACACCTCCACATTTTTAGGTATTGGTTAAAACAGCACCCCATTTCCAGTTTCCTAAGATTGCCATAACTTTCCTTTCTTTCCTTCCTTCACTTCTTCCATTTGATCTATTTTTGGCTTCATGGAATGTAATTAACAACTAGTGGCCAATAATTTAAAAAATTGAAAGTTCATTTCCTCAGGAGAAAAAAAAAATGTGACATGCTAAGAACTGGAGGTGCCAATTAATAAAATCACATGCTTTGTAATGGATGAACTGCTATTATTTAGAGGTATTCCGATTGAAGATCTATGCCAATAGGTCAAGGACATTGTCACAGACAATGAGTTGACTTGGAGATGATGATATGTAATTACTTTCAGTTTTAAGTATTTGTATTACTAATTAAAAAAAATATATATTTTATATAAATAAATATAAATATAATTTATAATTTATATGATTTAACAAATATAAATTATATAAATATAAATAATTTAATAAATATAAATATAATTTATAATTTATTTATATAAATAAATATATATTTTATATAAATAAATAAATAAATATATCTATATATCTATTTTAGGCTTTGCATGGGATTTCTCAAAAAAAATATTTAAAACCAAATACCTAGGAGACCAGGAATAAGCCTTTACATCTATGGTCAACTGATTTAGAAAAGAGTACCAAGACCATTCAATGAGGAAGAAATAGTCTCTTCAACAACTGGTACTGGTACAACTGTAAATCTAAACACCAAAGAATGAAGTTGGAGCCCTACCTGACACCATGTACAAAAATAAATTTAAAGCTTAAAAAGATCTAAATGGAAAAACTCTTAGAATAAATCATATGGGTAAATTATAATTACCTTGAATTTGGTAATGAATTCTTAGGAATGACATCCAAAGCACAATAAACAAAATTTAAGAATAGGTAAATTAAATTTCATCAATATTAATAACTTTTGTGCAACAAAGGACATATCAAGAAAATGAAAAGACAACCTACAGAATGGGAGAAAGTATTTTAAAGTTACATATCCCAAATATACAAAGATCTGTTAGAACTCAACAATAGTAAGACAAATTACCCAATTAAAAACTGGGCAAAAGACTTGATCAGACATTTCTTTGCTGAAGAAATACAAATAGCTAACTAGCATAAGGAAACTTGCTCAACATTATTAATCATAGCAAAATGCAAATCAAACTACAGAAAGATACCTCCCAATTAGGTGTGCAATTTCTAAAAAAAATAGAAAATAACAAGTATTGATGAGTACGTGGACAAACTGAAATCCTGATACATTGCTGGTAGGAAAGTAAAATGATATAGCTACTGTAGAAAGCAGTATAGCAATCTTTAGCAATTTAAAGATATAATTATCATATGACCCAGAAATTCTAGGATAGAAATACCCCAAAATAATTAATAACAGGTAGGTAGAAATACCCCAAAATAATTAATAACAGGTATTCAGATACTTGTACAGATGATCCTCAGCTTACCCTGTGGTCATGTCAGGATAAACCCATTATAAGATGAAAACATTGTCAAAAATGCATTTAAGGCACATAACCTTTCAAGCATTGTAGCTTCTTCTAGCCTATGTTACACATGCTTAGAAGACTTACATTAGCCTACGGTTGGGCAAAATCATCTGGCAACACAGTACACTGTGGGGTACCAGTTGCTCCTCTTTGTGAGCACGTGGTTGACTGCTGCTGCCCAGCATCACAAGAATTGCACAGCATATCGATAGTTCAGGGAAAGATTAAAATTCAAAATTTGAAGTATGGTTTCTACTGAATGTATATCACTTTCGCAACATTGTAAAGTCAAAAAATCATAAGTGGAGCCATCGTAAGTCAGGGATCATCTATATGTCAGTATTCACAGGAGCACGGTCCACAATAGTCAAAAGATGGAAACAACTGAAATGTTCACCAATAGATGAATGGATAAACAGAATATGGTGCACACATACAATGGAATATCATCCAGCCTTTAAAAAGAATGAGGTACTGATTCCTGCTACAGTGCAGATTAGCCTCAAAAATACTGTGCAAATGAAAGTAGCCAGACACAAAAGGTCACATATCCACATATCGTATGATTTAATTTTTATGGAATATCCAGAATAGGTAAATCCATAGAGAGTAAAGGCAGGTTGATGGTTGTCCAAGACTGTTAGAAGAGAGGAAAAGGGAGTGGGAGGGACTGTTTAATGGTAGGTGACTTTCCTATTGGGTGATGAAGGGGTTTTGAAAATAGATAGAGATGGTTGTT
>NW_007735048.1:3533-12199 GCF_000696425.1 Galeopterus variegatus
AATGCAGTTCTGAAAATAGCCATTACACCATTACCATGTGTCAATTAAAATACTTTTTCTTGTTTGAAAGTTGTTTTAATGTCTTTTTTTCTTTGCTCTCTTTTTCTTCCTTTCCGCCTTCCTTTCTTCTTGCCTTCCTGCCCCTTCTCTTCTCCTTTACTTTCCTTTTTAAATTTTTTTTATTGTTTTTTTTTTTTGGAGGGGGGGTGTATGTTCTAAACAAAGCAAATCAAATAAATTGTATGCATTTTATAATAGACTCACTTCATGTGGCTGATGTTGTATTCCTGAATTGCCTTACCTTGCAACATATCCATAGAAGTAGAAGAAGAGTCAACCATATATGTGAACCTGAAAGTACATAAAAATGAGAAAGAAGGAAAGCTGACTATGATTGTCACGGAGTGGCTTAACAGATGGTGGGGGTTGATAAAAACAAAACTTGTACTCATCATTAGAATCATTTCCCTTCCAGGCCATGAACATATATGAAGCCTTCCAGGCTTCTAATAACATATATGAATTGTGGACTAATGCAATGTTATAATCAGTGTATTACCAGAGCAGAAACTTCTCCCCTGCAAAAATTCATAGAATTTTTTTTCACTTATAACATTCCATAAAATAAGGAAAGAAATTAACTTTATTCTTATTTCTATAAAATCTTACATGAAGTTCTACTTTATTTATAGGATTTTGTAAATAATATTCAATTTATAATTAATAAAACTAAATATTACATTTATATTATTAATTAATAATTATTCATTATTAGGCATACAGGTACAAATATCCTTTTAACTGTATTGAAAGTAAAAAAGAGGACAAGTATGTAATGATGCTCTAAGAGCCCAAAATACATGATAGAGAATGCAAGTTTTGCAAAAATATTTTCATTAAATAAGTTTTTAATCATCAATGGGGATGTTTCAAATTAATTATACAGAAATTTGACAAATCAAGTAAGAATTGGAGTTTATTTTCTATGTTATATTAAAGAAAATCAAAATTACTAAAGAAATTGAGGTATTTATTTTTCTTGCTAATGCTATTTTAGAAACTTTTAATTCAAAATAAATTAATGTACTTTGAGGTAAAATAGTGATGGATTTAAAATACTTTTTATCAAGCATTAATATAGAATTAACAGTACTGGGAAAAAACTGTTAATTTGTTAGTCCTTTTCTAGTGTGTGCATTATTCTCTTGACAATACAATCAAGAAGTTTCTGAGGATCAATAGTATGTGCTTGTTTGACTGTAGGTAGATCCTGCACTAGAAATGCAAGACTGCAATTTCACATATTTGTAAAATCAACAATATTTTTTAAAATCTGAGGTCATGTAGCGTCAATCTTTGGTGAGTGAAAAGAACATGCTAAGGTCAGTGAAAATTCTCTGAGGAGAATGTTGGTGAAGATCAATTCTAGAGAAGATAAATGAGCTGAAACTGAAAATAAATGATCATAAAACAGAGAATCTATAATCTAGAAATATTTGCTTTAGCTGAAGGGCACTTATACCATGATCCCTCATTCAACCTGGCTAGTTTACTATTAGCTGTTAATAATTGAGCAATTATGTTTGGATTCGTTAGACCTTGATATTACTTATGATACTCTAATTCTAGTACATAGCAGTAAAATAAGCAAGAAACATCAGGCATCCTATTGTATCTGTCACTTTCTCATTGCTGTTGCCTACCACTGGAAATTAATAATAAGGCTACATTGTAACATGACAATGACAGTGCTATTATATTATTATTATATTTTAATTTATTCTGTGTTTGGTACAAGCTGGATAGAGAGATTATTAGGGATTATATTGTCTCAGATTATTGATCTTGGTCAAGAGAGTTGTAAAACAAAGCAGCCAGGGTGAGTTTACTGTCTAGGAACCTGGAGCCGAGCAGGAGCTGAAAGATGCCATAAAAGGGAGTCTGGAAACAGTGCTGCTAAAGATGGTGAGACAATGGGTGACTCCCATGGCCCTTGGCCCACTGAAAGACCTAGAATCATTGCAATGTGGAAAATCCATATGTCCAAATAACACTGCATTCAGATAGAATAAGTACTGCTGCAGTCATTCATTCAACAAATGTCTGTTGAGTTCCTACTAAGTTCTAGCTGCTGTTCTAGATGCTGGACATACAATATGGGAATAACTACACTGTGGGTCTCTGACACATGTGGAAAGTCACAATGATACTCTCCATTAACAAAAACAAGTTCATTCTTACTAGAAGCGGATAATAAACACACTTGGGGGCCAAGTCTATTTCCCGACCGGTCACATTTCAGACCAGGTGGGTTAGCATTAGACAGCTGTCTGGCTGTACAGGTCTTTATTCCTCTTTCCCTATCTGTCCTTTTCTCTTCCCCGCCCCAGGTCTAGCTCCACCATGCTTTATTCTTGAGTCCATCATGGGAAGGTACAGGCTGATTCTCAAACAGTGATTCCTTAAGTTTTTCATATGTTTTGAAAGGAGGCTCGATTCTCAGAATCTTGAGCAGAGCATCTGTAATACAAGCACATCTTTCATCTCCTAAACATGATTGCACTTCATAGCTAAACTTCAGTGAGTTATTAGACAACGACAACGAAAACAAAACTCTTCAGATGAGTTTCAATACAGACAACACAGGGAAAATAAAGGGTATATTTTTCACATATGTGCAAATGCTGTTTAATGTAAAAATATTTTAAGGATTAATTTATTCATTTTGCAAATGCTTCCTCAGTTCCTTTCATGTGAAAGATTATCTAACAGTTTCAGGCTATTTTAACAATCAGTGAATATATGAGCACAATAATTATTGTGTGAGATTCATGCTTTTTTGTCATGTAAAATACATGCTTTTCAGAAATAATAGGATAAGTGAACCAGGATATACCTACCAAATGTTTGTCACTATGTGGTTTATAAAAATGAAAAATGGGAAACTAAATACTCAATAATAAATGTGTGGTTAAGTTTATTATGGAATAGAATGACACACTATAGAGCCATCAAAATTATAGTAGAAAAATAATCATTGAACTAGAAAAATATCTCTATTACTAAGTAAAAGGAAATTACATTAAAAATATCATGTATTGTCCAACCCCTTTTGTTAAAAAAATAAATTTGTATTTAAAGAATATTTTCTTCAGTATTTATTTCCAGCAATTTTCCTTTTTTCAGGTAGTGGTTCTGCTTTCTAACACCCTTTTCACACTGCCCATGTCTTACTCTACCTTGTTCATTGCAGAACAAAACATAAAAAACTATTATGTGAACATAATTGATTTTCATTAAACAGAATTATTTTAAATAAACGGTGTCTGAGTGAAAAAAATTCAATTTAGATGAATGACGGATGCATAATTTCTTGATACTCATTACATATTTACAAATAAAAGGATCAAGTGGTATTGTCTATGACCTTTCTGTTTTCACTCTCTGGTCATTTCATATTTCATTCCTTTGTTTTACATTTATAGATTTAATCTGTTTTTTTTTTTAACAATATACCTCATTCTTCTGGGTTGTCCCAGTTTCCCAGAGAAATCAATGATGTTGACTTCCTGAACTTAAGTTTAATTCCCAAACTCCTGCTTAAAATGGCTGTTTTCTATAAATTTCTTAACTTAGCCAAGGTTTCCTTGGCCCACAGAAATGAGCATGTATTTAGTAGCTACTCCTTTTTCCTGTGTTGAGTCTCCCATCCTGATGGTTATACACTGGGTCTCCAAGAACTTGTTTCTCTTCCCACCAGTTTTCCCCAATCATTTAAAAATGGTTGACCTTCTACTCCTAATCTATATAGCTTCAGTTTTTCTTCTCTTTCCAAATCAATTATTCCCAAACAAAATTCTCCCCTGCAAAATTTCCCAAAACAGTATTTTATATCCAATGATCTCAAACTCAACAGTGAGCAGCTAATTTAACCAACACAGATAAAAAATAAAGGTCTGGTATTGCGTGTTTATGCACCAACTTTGCTTGTATCTGTGTGCTTCTCACATCTAGCTTGTTAACCTGATTTTCTGAGGGACCCACAATAATTTGAGAGCAAGAAGTTTTTTTTACTAGGTATTAACAAATACCTACTGCTATGCATCGTTCTGTACAGCATTAAATGTTAAGTAGGGAAAAAAATGATATTTTGTAGGCAACTGCAATAATGGCACAAAAAATTGATGCCTAAGATGTCTTATACCCAGGAGGATAGAATGAGACAAAAAGTAGAGTCGCATTTCCATATTTCCACAAAAATTGGCCTTGCATCTTTTGAGTTTCAACACAAACAGTAACATCAGCAGCAGTGACCATTACTATTCTTCACCTTGATTTCTTTTTTTTATTTTTTAGAAATTTTTATTGAATCAAAATTAATTATACATATTTTGGGGGTTCAATGTTGACATATGTTGATCAAATCGATATTACTAGCATATATATTGTTGCAAATTGTACTTATCCTTTATGCCCCTTGTCTAATCTCTCCCCATCCCCTTCTCCCTCCCCACTCCCACCACTGATAACCCTAGATTTCTTCTCTCTCTCTCTCTGGAAGAATAATGGTTACTCTGTTGATTTGTTGCCTAAATGATCTGTCCAATGCTGAGCAGTGTATTCACGTCTTCCAATATTATCATAGAGCAGGTGCTTCTTCTGTCACTCTAAAATGGGCTTTGTGGAGAGAGACATCCTCTTCTTTTCTTTATCTCTGCTGGTGACTCTCCTTGTGGCAATGTACTCCAGTGGCTGGTGGACCATCTGCGTGGTGGTCGTGGCATCTAGCTGCTTTTGCAGCAGCCATGGTTATTGTGCTAGCTGTGGTGGGCAACCCACATAGAGGTGATGTTTTTGGCATACTCTTGGCACTGGGAGTGTGCCTGGTTGTGGGGAGTGTCTGGTGCATGGCTCCAAGCCTCGGGTCCCCAGGTGGGCCCTGAGGTGCTGGCATGGTGTGCCTGGTTGTGGGAGGGGTGTCTGGTCCCCTTCTCCATACCTTGGGTTCCTGGGTGGGCCTCGAGGCACTCGTGTGGTGTGCCTGGTTGTGGGAGGGGGACTGGTTCCCAGATCCATACCCCGGGAACCCAGGAGGGGCCCCCAGGTGCTGACAGTGTGCCTGGTTGTGGGCAGGGGGTCTGGTCACTGGCTCCAAGACTCGAGTTCCCAGGTGGGTCCCAAGGCATTGGTGGCGTGCCTGGGACGGAACTAATTTTCTGTCCTTTGCTTACTTCTAAAATGGGGGAACTTCCTGTGGAAACCAGTTTTTGAGCTGTGTTGTTGAGCTAAATTGCCTCTTTGCTGCTGTTTCCCTAGAGAAGGCTTTGTATGCAGCTCAGGGTTTAATGGTTGACCTTATAGGTACTTCCAGCTCTCCACATACTTGGTGCACCTGAATTGCATAGAAACTCTGATCTGGGCCTGAGTTTTTCCATCAAACCACACCCCATGCAATTCTGCATTCCAGACCAGTTTCCCCTGAGTGGTCCTGAGCTGACTGGGGTTGGATCAGCTGTCCTTGCTGTGTCCCAGTGTCCCAGGGCCCGTCTCTCCCACCACTCATCCTCTGAACACTTCCCATGGTATAGGATGTGTGCTCGTCCCTTGCAATGACTCACCAGCCTCTGAGTGGCTCCCTTTTTCCTGGTTGTTCTGGCTCCTTGCTCTTCTGTGGGACCACGGGAACCCTATTAGTGGTCTTGCTGTCTTGGGGGCCACCAAGGCCCTCTTCTCCCCTTCCACCTCCAAGTAACTCCATCTGAAGGGCACAGCTTTGGCTTTTACTGGCTCCTGCTCTGCTCTGTGTGCTCAGGAGCTCCAGCTTTAAAGTGGTTGTGGTCCAAAACACTCTGAGCAGGTTTTTCTTTCTCTCATTGTGGTTTCTCCCACCTTCATGAACTCTGTAGGTCTCTGCTCCTCTTCTCTTGAGCTCCAGTGGCTCCAGCTTAGCTGGTTTTGCATTTTTATAGTTGTAAATTCATTGATTTGTGGGAGAGAGTGACGCTGGGGACCGTTTATTCTGCCATCTTGACTGGAACCTTCACCTTGATTTCAATAGCACTTAGCATATTTTAGAAGATATGGTATGGGTTTGGCTGTGATGTAACCCATCAGATTGGTGAACGATTTTTGAGACCATACAACGGTCACTGTAATTGAGAGGTTCTTTGTTCTAGAGGGAAGAGCACCAGCCTTGGAATCTTCAACAAAAAGCACATATCTTGATTAAGCACCTAATTACATGGTGTTACATGATACAGCAAGACTAAAACCCAGACTCTGGTTCCACCCCTGCAAAAAATCACGACCTTGAGTGAGCTATTAACACTTTCTGTATTATAGTTTTCTAACTGATAAAATGAGGATGATACTATTTCATATTCTATACCTAATTTATGCTTCTGCAAATAGACTAGCTGATATATGTTGTACATAGTTACTTGTAATGAGCACATATAAGATTATATAATATAATGATATATTGATTATATTCTAAATGGTTTCATACTGATAAATTTATTTTCTCACCTTTGATCAAATTTTGCTTTGAGATAGATATTACATAGACAAAATCAATGGTTTTCAGTAGAGATTAATAGCAAATTTTACACAATCTGTGAGTTTTGAAGATAGATTATAAATTCATTACAAATTCATTTCTGAAAGACCATGCTTTATAGTTGTGAGTTAAAGTAAAAAAAAAAAAATCTTTATGACATTTTAGTGTGTATTGATTGACTTTTGAGGTTAACCTAGCTGCAGTTCAAAAAGTTTTAAACAATTTGAATCAGATGAATTTACTTTGTACAATAACCTCAAAAATCAAGTGAAAATTAATAGGTAATACCATTAACCCATTTCAAAGTGGCTCCAATGAATCCAATTTTAGCAAGAAAAAGAAATATAAAGTAAAACTCTTTTTCCTTTGATGGCAGTGTCTTTATGACCATAGTATTGAGGTCACTTAAACCAACGGGAGCTTAAAAAGATAAGAATGGACAGGTATTTAAAATAATGAGACAATCTGTGGCTTTCCATTGGATTTTATATTAGGAATACGTTAGTCAAAGTTCTCTTTAAAGTTAATGGAGGATACACTAATCTCCCATCAAGGACTGACCATGTGAAATCATAACATATGAAAGCAGCAATTTTAAATCTACTGAAGCATATCCATGGAGTGTAATTTCAAATACAAACCTTTGCAGAGATCAGAAAAGAGGAAGAGAGCTAAACTAGAATGAGAGCAAACTCTACAAGTAGGAAGGGAGGTGAAGGAATATCACCCTGCTCGACATTGAATTGATACTAATTTTCAGCACTATAACTTTGGTAAATGTTCTCAAGAGCTATTGAGAAGGAAGATCTCAACAGCCGTCAAGTTGTAGCTTTTAGACTTACTTCAAAGTAGTAGAACATGTTCTCCTTGCTTTTTACTGGGCATNTTGGTCTTTTTCCGTGTCCGGCAACGGATCGCAACCCTCAGTGTCACCCCCGTACCGGACCCGGACCGGGACCGGCAACGGGATCGCAACCCTTCACGTTGCTCCCGCGCCTCGCTCAGCCAGTGAGCGGGAACCGGTCTGTATGTGGGACCCGAACCCTCGGGCGGGAGCGCCACCGCGCTTCCCAAGCGGCGCACTATCCAGTGCACCACCGGGCCGGCCCAAAGTCTTAAAAAAGAGAAGTGGCAAGCAAATCAATATAGTTTTTTTTTTTTAAAGATTAATATAGAATTATTTCTTATGTTAAGACTTTATCTTCGGGCTCTATTTGAACAATACAGTTACATATATCCATCATACACACATATAAATCTGCATAAATTTGTTTTATTTTTTTCCATTCACATTATAAGCTTTGGAAGAGTGAGGGTGGTTAGGAGGATGTGCCCACAGCCATCATGTTGGCCCAGTACATGTTTATTTATATCAAGTGGAAGGAAGAATAGAACCTCAATTTGATCAATCCCAATAGACATACAAAGTGTGTGTATCGTGACTGCAGTATCCATGGTAAACAAAAAATCACGGGTTTCCTGATGAATAAAAGCTGGCATCTCCCACCCACCTCTGGCTTATCTCTGATGTGGGCCAAGAGTCAAATAAGTGGCAAACACAATAAAAATTAGTTTGGAAAAGGGCCTAAAGGAAAAACAAACATTTAATGCAATATGTCGGTCTCAATGGACTTTGGAATCTACTTCGAAATCGTGATTTCTGATCAAAAAAACCATGAAACAGAAATGTCTTGTCAGAACACGACATTGCATATGTATGTTTGTTATTTTAAGGGAGAGGTCAGGGAAGACATCAGTGATAAAGTGACACTTGAATAGAACCCCTGCAGGAACGGAGGGGGAAAGCCATTGGAAAAACTGACAGGTATGGGACAAGGCTTTCAGGCAGAAAGAATAAAATTAATAAAATAATTGTCAGTAATTGCAATGCCCTGTGACTTCCAATTTTCTCCAATAAAATGTACACTGAACTGACAGTAATACATACTGAAACCCGACAAATGAAGGACTTGACAGAGGAAAATCCTGCCTTCATTGATAAATGAATATCAGAAGTGATAATATTTACAAGTGCAATGTGAAAGGAAAAAAGCACATCCACTTTCCTTGCATTTTTTTAAGGCAACAAATGTGGTACCACTTCAAT
>NW_007735048.1:13437-14183 GCF_000696425.1 Galeopterus variegatus
AATTAGAAGTGTTACATTGGAAAATAAAATAGTAAAAACAAAAAAGAGAGGAGAACTTTTACTTTTTGATTAAAGTTATTCGAATTTATAATTTAACAGAATCAAAAAGAGAATAAAGCAAATGTATTTTTGTATTTTTATGTGTTTGAAGTAGGAAGTCTACAATAGGTAACTTGAGTTGGGGTGAGAAGAAATAGACATAGGGCTTGCTTTTCAAGGAGGTCTGGGACAGGAACATGCATTAGCACAGGAGATGACTTGAGGGGGATTGATGGTGATTAGTACTTGCACAATGCTAAGCCTTTTGATGTCTCCACTGGGGTGACTTGGAGCAGAGCCAGTAGTTGCAAAATATTTTTTGCCATTAAGAGGCCACTCAAGATCACCAGTGTCGAGAAGAAACCCTGGTCCTCTGAAGTGGTAGGAAGGTCTTCCCTGAATATCCTTCCAGGTTGTCCAGCAGGAAGTGCCAACTTGGGCAATGTAAGTTTTGTCATACATCACATGAATTTTGATCATGTACATCCTTCACTCCTGTTAAATGCCCCAGGACATTACTAAGTCCCCTTGCTCTTTTGTAACAGAAAATGGGGTGGTATTTTGACCCACTCAAAGCCAGTGTTGGGATGAATGGGAAAACCAAGCATCAGATAATGTGTGGGGAACTCCATCCCAGTCACGCACAAGTAATTATTTTTACAAACTTGTTGGACAAATGCTCACCCTCCTTACAGCCTCTTCTATCT
>NW_007735048.1:16059-18081 GCF_000696425.1 Galeopterus variegatus
CAGGTGACAGTTGGTAGTGGTGAAGTGAGGCGTCCCTGTAGCCGTGGATTGGTGGCATAAATAGGACAGGTGGCTTGTGGAAGTCTCAAACAGGGAATATGTGGAACTTCTAGTTAGCAAACGGCTACTTGTCTCCATTCAGAATTTAGACCCGGTTAGCCAGTCAGGATCCCTCTCCAGGACTTGGCTTTTTCAGTATGCACCAGTATTACAACAGCATCCACCTCCTTAAAGCAACTCTCTTGATCTTTGGTTGGCAAGGGCAACACTAGTAGAAGCTGTATGGATATGATTTGATGATGCAGATTCCACTATTTTCTAATTTTGTTAAAGTAGATAAATTAAAAAATATGTTTCAGAAAAGTCAGAAAATAAAAACTCATTTTCTTTTAGTGGTGTTTTCACAGTTGTCTTTTTATTCCAGGTTTACCTTAGGGGAAAAAGACCTGTATGAATTGGCTCCTTGAAATCCCAGCCAACTCTCAGATCTCAGGATATGGTGCTTCCAAATCAGACATTATCATCACCATCACATCACCAGTCACCCCCTATTGAGAGGGGAAGACCTTGTCCAGTCAGCCCTTTGCTCTGTGCTATGACTGTGTTCACAATTTTATGTCCTTTCAGATACCATCTCGACACTTCCAGTGCATATCTGAGAATTCAACTTTGTCATACTTGGTAAGTGCAGTAAAAATATTCTTTTATTTTACTCACCAGATTTAAGGGTCTTTTCTGACACTGCATAGGTCCAGCTGCTGCTTGGCCCTCCCTAGACTTATTTTGCATGGATAATGCATTTGCCTTTTAGGATTCATCTGTTATTTTGATTTTCCTTTCCACAGCAATTTGTTGATTTCATGTCTAGCAAAATCATTCTCATCAGAGTTCTTTCTATTCTAGTTTCTGCATTATTTTACTAGCACTGGAAGTTTGTTACTGAGACATGTTGTCACCCTCAGGACAAAAAAATGGCTGTAGATTTTTAGGCAGAAGCAGATCAATCATTCTTCCCTTTCCAGCATGAAAACCAATTTGACAGAGAAGTAATGTGAGAATATGCCTTGGCTTTTAGAATTATTACAACGTAATGCCATGTGTAACTGATGCTATTTTCTACATAACAAATTATTTTTATATGTTTTTACAATCTATAAAAGAAAGCATGGCATTTACTTAAAATATATTTCAAGTATCTTAACATGTAAGAAAAAAACTGGAAAAGAGGGATAAAGAGAGTGCAGTAAATACAAATGAAAAAGAAAAAATATAAAGAAAGAAATAATAAAATTGTTGCTGCACTAAATTTACGGCTGGCATTGCTATTATTCTTTTGAGTCAAGATGATAGGTGGATGGGCCCAGTTTTACAACCAGGTATTGAGTGTAGAAGTGTGTAAAAAATTGTAAATCTTCTTTATACAAAAGTATATTACAGCTTAAAAGTTCATGAAGAACATAATATCAAAGCTTAAATATCAAAGTTTCTCTATCAATGCCGGAACAAGCTCTCCATTTTATACTGTACTATAGTTTTAGTAATCTACAGTTTGACAAAAAATAATTAAATATATTGTTTCCAATATTTTTCTATACCCAGAAAAAAATACATATATTTGTATTTTCAAAAATTGTATCTAAAAATTAGTTTTCCTAACTAAATATGTTTGTTGCAGCTTAATGAGATAATCTGAAATATAAAGAGCTGGTTTCTGCAGCCTCTGCTTCAATAGTCACTGACCTGGTGACTTTTTACCTCGCTGAGATTTGGCTTCCCCCTCATAATAAGCAGTATAGCATATTGGAGCAAATGAAAATTAAAATGCTGTCCGTAGGGCTCTTAAGATGGTGGCATAGTACTTGCCCTGGGTTTATGCAGTAAAATTTTAAATAACAGTAATAATCAGTGAATCTTTACTACACATTTGACACTTCACATGAATTCAAGCACTTCACATAAATCATCTCTTTTAATTCATCTTTAAACCCCTTGAGTTTGAGGTTATCATCTTCATCTTACCAG
>NW_007735048.1:18681-20539 GCF_000696425.1 Galeopterus variegatus
CATCTCTTTTAATTCATCTTTAAACCCCTTGAGTTTGAGGTTATCATCTTCATCTTACCAGTGAGTGTTGTTCTTTAAAAGGAACACCCTTTTAATGTAAAGATACAGACAGATTAAAATAAAAGGTGGTAAATGACAAAGCATACACAATTAAGCATGGACAAAAGGATGTGGGTTATAGTAATGGTAGAAAAATAGAATTCATGACAGTACTACTACAAAAAAGGGGAAATAATGACATTTCAAGCAGAGAATGTAAAAATTATAAATGTGTATGTACCTCATAATGTAGCTTCATAAAATTCATAAAAGAAAAATACTCAGAAGTAAAGGGAAAAACAGAAAAATCCACAGTTGGAGATTTTAAGGTCACACTCTCAGTAACTAATAGAAAAAGTTAAAAAAAAAATGTAAAGATACAGAGTATTGGAAAATCACCATCAAGGAAATCGCCATAATTGACATTACTATACGCAACTATAGAAGTATATTACTTTCATGTAAACGTGGAATATTTGCTATGAAAAAATATATGCTTTGCTTGGCCACAAAACATTTCTCAATAAATTTCAATGGATTGAAATGATATATATGTTCTCAGATGATGATGAAATTAAATTAGAAATCAATAGTAAAAATAATAATAATTCCATAAAATTTCCAAGTATGTTAAAATAATAAAGAGAATCCTAAATAACCAATGGATCACCAAAGATATCATGGAGGAAATAAAAATATTTCAAAATAAAATGGAAAAAAAATACAACAAAGCAACATTTTGATATAAAACCATAGTAATGTATAGAGGGAAATCTATAGCTTAGGATTCTCCAGAGAAACAGAACCATTAAGACATATATAAATAAGTAAGAGGAGATTTATTATAGGAATTGGTTAATATGATTATGGAAGTCCCACAGTCTGCCCTTTGTAAGCTGGAGAACCAGGAAAGCCAGTGGTGAAATTCAATCCAAGTCCAAAGGCCTTAGAACCTGGAGAGCTGGCTGAGGTCTAGAAAAAGGTGGCATAGTACCTGGGGTACTGGTGAGAGAGCATACAGAAAGAACATATCCTTTAATATATAACCTTGTCACCTGTGTGTTAAACATCTTATATATGTAGAGCATTTGGTACAAACTCTGAGAAAATAAAGGTCTTCAAGTTAAAGGTTTATTGTCCTGATGTTTTTGTCATTGGTGTTTGAGCAGAGGTGAATTATAGCAGGAAATGGCATGCATGTATGTAATTTGGGAAGGAAGTGAAAAGCTGGTGACAAACAAAATCCTTTGGGAAAGTGGAGGCACATTACAATTAAAGATAAAATCAAAGTCTCAAGATCTGACATTCAGGAAATGCATGAAGGGTCATGTGCTCAAAATGATTCCTACAGGTGAATGAATGATCAGCTTGTGATAAGTCTAGAAGCAAGACTCAGTGCTGAAATGAACCTGAGCTCCCAGCTGCTGCATTGAGCAAGGTAGACCAGTTTCCTAGTCATGGAGGACTTGTGTAAAGTGAGAAAGCTTCCAGATATCTGTGTGCAAATCAGAGAACTTGGTTCTTATAAATTTGGATACAAAACAATTATCTGGTAAGACCACAGTTAGAGATAAGACTCCATTATCAACAAACTGAAATATGAAATCAGATGTGGATGAGGGCGATCCACTAGACCAGCAGTTGTCAAGCTACCGATAGCAGGGCAAATCTGTTCTTGCAAGTAAAGTTTTACTGAAACACAGCTACACTCATATTTTTATGTCATCTATGACTAAGCTACTTTCATGCTATAGGGTCAGAGCTGAGTGGTTGCGACAGAGGTCTTGTACTCTGCAAATCCTAAAATACTTACCAGCTG
>NW_007735048.1:21048-26073 GCF_000696425.1 Galeopterus variegatus
GTGTGCAAATCAGAGAACTTGGTTCTTATAAATTTGGATACAAAACAATTATCTGGTAAGATAATGACCACAGTTAAAGATAAGACTCCATTATCAACAAACTGAAATATGAAATCAGATGTGGATGAGGGCGATCCACTAGACCAGCAGTTGTCAAGCTACTGATAGCAGGGCAAACCTGTTCTTGCAAGTAAAGTTTTACTGAAACACAGGTACACTCATATTTTTATGTCATCTATGACTAAGCTACTTTCATGCTACAGGGTGAGAGCTGAGTGGTTGCGACAGAGGTCTTGTACTCTGCAAATCCTAAAATACTTACCAGCTGGCCCATTGTAGAAAAAATTTCCTGACCTCTCGCACTAAATGTTAACCCTTGGAGTAAAAGTTTTAAGACACCTTTTACTTCTTTCATGTACCTAAGCAATTGGCTTCACAGTGTGGGGACACCACAGGTAACCATGAAGGTGAAAAGTAGATAGCTTTATATTAGAGAGTTCATAGAACTAGAGAAAAACCTGAAAACTTTACATTGAGGACTGATTGATTAACCATCACATTCTTGTAGGTACTGCATGGACTTGTTCTCTGGTTGCTTGAATCCGTGTGTATTATATTTTAAAGCAAATTTGTGATTTTAAAGTGAAAATCAGATATTCTGGATTGACACCTCACAGTTCTCATGATGGAGCAGATCAAGGCAGATATGGTTTTGGAATAAATTGAATAAATGTTAGGATAAGTACAGAATGAGACATTAATTTTATTTCATCAGAATTTCTGAACTTATTAATACTATATAATGGTATCTGTATTAGATTATCATAATGCTGCACACTACGAATTTCTAGAATTGCTGTACTGCATTATATCATATTTTTAAAATACTTTAATAAAGCAAATATTCCTATTATAAATAACATTTCCTTTTGCTGATATTTGTGTATTAAAAGGAACATACAACTGTCAAGGTAATGACATAGTAAGTTATCATTTAAATAATAATTTTTCAATTGGAAATTATCCAAAAAGATATTCAGAATACCAAATAAATATCACTGAATTATAACTATAATACAATAGATTTTAAATATTTTTGTTTTACCTAACAAAATTAATACTACCTTGTAAAGCCTCAATAAATATTAAACTATGTAAGTTACTGATCCTCCTGGCAGCTGTTGATTCATTCAGCTAAAAGAGTTAGCTAAAAGAGTTTTCCACTCTTAGTGAATAGTCTGAGGGAAAATTTGAACTATTTTCTTTTAAATTTTATCTGCCATTTTATAGAACACTTTTAAAATAAATGCAAAAAGCATTCTAGTGTTTAAAGTGACAAAACTCAATTAAAAAAATAGTACTAGATTTCTGGAAAAAAAAATCTCCCTAACTCTAAGAATTGTTATGCTATAATAGTATTCTCTAAGTATTAGAAGTGCTAGCAGTGTGGAGACAGTCACAGTTGCTGTAGAAAAGACGTTAGAATGCATTGCATAAAGAAAATATACGGAGTGAAACAAGCGAAGCACAGAGGGATAAATACCGCATGTGTTCACTCATATGTGGGAGCCAAGAGAGAAAGAAGGGAGGAAAGAAAGACCACAGTAGTGTGGTGGTCTTACACAGGGAGGGAACATTCCTAGAGCTACAAAACAAGTGGGGAACGAGACGGGGAGGGAGACGGAGGTTGGAGATAATTGGGTGGGGACACGGGCTACTAAAGTAATTTCTGGTAATGGGTATGCCCCCAGTATGAATCTGGCCCTCACATCATGGGCATGAGGGCTAACAATTAGCTTTGTATCTCATGAATATTCTAAATAAATAAATGAATGAATGAATGAACGAATGAATGAATAAATAAACAAACGAACAAACAAATAAATAAATAAATAAGAAATTATATTTCTATTAAAAAAATCCCAAGAGTGGGTGTTAGGTGTTCACAACACAAAAATGATAACTGTGTGAGGTAATGCATATATAAATTAGCTAGATTTAGTCATTCCACAATGTATATATACTTCAAAGCATCATGTGGCCCATGATAAATGCAATTTTATCTGGGAATTGAAAAAATAAAATAAAATAAAATTCTGGGTTTTTCATATGTTACAAATTATTCCAAATAAATAAACAAATTAGCTAAAAAAGTAAATAAATAAATTATTTGCTTTTGAAAATAATTTAAATGAATTTAAATTTAAATAAATTATTGGTAAATAAATTATCTCAAAAAAAGATAATATATTTCTGTTGTCTAAATCATACAATCTATGTTTTATTAAGTGTTTCTCATATGTTTACAATAACTTATCTTATTCAGAAAATTACATTTGACAGAATACATGAGGATCAATTCCTCTGAATAAATGTCTGCTTCATTCACGACGGGTGGTATGGCCAGCAGGATGACCTTGTCTCTAGAGCCACATATCTGGGCCGTTCACCATCATTCAGAGTCAGATCCTAAGCTGCAAAGTTCTAGGAATGGTATTTAGCCAACTAATGAAAGGAGGGATTTTTAAGAAATCAACTAAATTGCACCTTTTTAAAATATATTAATTGATAAAATCAATGCTAAAATATTTATTAACCAATGGAGGTCTTAATTTTTAGTATATCCAATAATGTTCATTTACATAGTGCAGCCTTTCTAAGTGGGCAAGGTGACTTTGGATTTAAACTACAGAAAGGGACTCGAAGAATCCACAATTGGAACAAAATATGTAGTGTCATTTTATAAAGACAAACTTCTCAGATCTAGTGATATTCATTTGTTTAGATAAAGACTGTGCTCACTGGAAATAGCCTGCATTGAGCTGTTATACAGATCTTATTCTGTGTTTTTTCTTCTTCCTGAAATCTGTCTTCTGCAACTTGTAGTACCTCTATTATCTTGTAAAATTAATACAGTTTTGATGAAAACTTTTTGATGAAAGCATATTTCTATTTTATCCGAACAGATTAATATAGATATTAATGAAAGATCTAAAAATTGTGAATGACAAATTTGAAAACTATGCTAGAAAGCAACACAAGAACTCTATCTTTATATGAAACATGAATCCAGTTGAGCAAGAACTAAAACATGACTGTTGATAAAATTCTTCTTTTTCTCTCATCTTTCTTCTTTAATCCCTCCCTTGAATAATTCCTCCTCTTTTTATCTAACTTAAATAAAATGGTACAGATTCAGAATATTAACAAATACTTTTAAGAACCTGCTATGGGCCAAAGCATTGCTCTTATTTGTGATACAAAAATATATAAGGCCCTAACTTTCAAATAAATATAGCTCTAAGCTAATACGATTTAATTTTATTTTGGAGATTTCAATCTGAATTTTTCTAATGAATAATTTAATAATATTTATTAAAGACTTGATTCCTAAAAAGTAATTTTTTTGAAGTATGGTGAAATGCAGAGTTTTAAAAATATATTTATTTGGTACAGGAGTGAAAAACTAATGTTAGGTGTGATTTTACTTTTAATTTGTGAACAATCTTATTGTTAATATAAAAACAGAGGGGAAATAAATTCTTCCTATCTGCATTAAGAAACTGCATTTGTGTAAATATCACCAGCAGAGTGTAGACATAAATCACAAGTAACAACATTTTTTTTTAACATTAAAATATCCTTTAATGCCACTCTACTATTAAGTTATATAGCTTTATTTTTTGGTTCTAGCAAGAAAGATTTTTCATTTGTAGCAACGGTATTTCAACTGTTGATTATTTTCTAAGCTTGATATATTAGAATGGAACAAAATGTTTCCTCCGGAGCATCTTAAATGCTTTCTCCTCTCTTCTTCTGCCCCTAATGGAATATAATGTAAGAGTCCTTTTTTATTCCTAGTGAGTTTAATAAATTAGGTATTACATTTTAGAAACATCTATTAGTAAAGTTATGACCCACACTAGAAGCATTTTTTTACATGGCATGGTTGCTCTTGGCTTATAGAGAGTGATGTCAGAAGAAGGAAACATACAATAACAACAAAGATGATATAAAGGAAATTCAAATTAATGTTAGAGTATATACATAGAGGAGTATGCACACATATGCATGTGTGCACGTACACACACACACTCACATACCCAAATTATTTAAGCCTGGCTAACAGAATATATGTTAAAAAAATTAAAACTGTTCAAAATGAAATATTACTGAGTTCTATTTTTTTATTCTTTTCACTGAAAAGTCACTGGACACTACAGAAAATGTGGTAATTCAGAAGGGAGAATTGCTTTAGATGAAGCCTTTAATTACTTTACGTACCCAGTGTCCTTTGAGAGTTGAAGTGGCTTGACTGGAGGTCAAGTACATTCAGGGCCCAGGTTATTTTATGTTGCCATTTTAACATAGCAAATTTTCATCATATCATTATTTTGTTCCTATGGAGGCACATGCTATGATGATCATGTGTTTATAAGTGTGAGCTTTGAAGCCCAGCACACCTGGATCAACATCATACCTCTACCACTTATTAGCTAAGATATCTTGTAAAAATCGTCTAATCCCAGAAANTGTTATACAGATCTTATTCTGTGTTTTTTCTTCTTCCTGAAATCTGTCTTCTGCAACTTGTTGTACCTCTATTATCTTGTAAAATTAATACAGTTTTGATGAAAACTTTTTGATGAAAGCATATTTCTATTTTATCCAAACAGATTAATATAGATATTAATAAAAGATCTAAAAATTGTGAATGACAAATTTGTGACAAAATTGTGAATGACTATGCTAGAAAGCAACACAAGAACTCTATCTTTATATGAAACATGAATCCAGTTGAGCAAGAACTAAAACATGACTGTTGATAAAATTCTTCTTTTTCTCTCATCTTTCTTCTTTAATCCATCCCTTGAATAACTCCTCCTCTTTGTATCTAACTTAAATGAAATGGTACAGATTCAGAATATTAACAAATACTTTTAAGAACCTGCTATGGGCCAAAACATTGCTCTTATTTGTGATACAAAAATATATAAGGCCCTAACTTTCAAATAAATATAGCTC
>NW_007735048.1:26835-28792 GCF_000696425.1 Galeopterus variegatus
TTGGTTCTGTTTGGTCATTATGTTGCATGGCCTTTCAACGGGATTTAATTAGCTACTTTCACTGTCCTCCACACATTACTTTTCCAGGTCTCGAAGTGAAGATTTGGGCTCTGGTGAAGGCACATGTGTGCATGTGTGTTTGTGAATATGTGTGTGTGTGTGCTCATCAGTGCATGTTCACCTGTGCGCGTTTATGTGTATTTTAGACCCCAGTTGATTCAAACAAGTCTCAAGTCTTTAGAGGAGAATTGTATTGGGGCCAATCCTCCCCAACCCCGATCTAGACAACAGCCCTCCGATGTGTACTGAATTAATACCATACTTATTAGTCTTGCCTTTTTCTACTTTCCTCTCTCTTGTCACTCTATCTTACTATTTTCTTTTCTTTTTGTAGAATATTCTGACTGGCTCTCACCATTGAATATTGAGTTCTTTAGTATTCTACTGTAGCCCTTGTTTCATTGCTCAGTTAATATGATTTCCTAGAGTGACTGCTCAATTAATATGATTTCCTAGAGTGAGTATATTCATCCTAATGATTTCAGTTAGTAAAGATTCTCAAACTGTATCTCTAACACAGATCTCTCTAACGATCTTCAAATACACACATTTAAATATTTAGTTGATATCTATACTTCTGTGACTTGTAGGCGTATAAAACTCACAATCTTTCTCCTATACATGCTCCTGGCACAGTACTTGGATAAAATGCTGTCCTTTGCCTACAGTACCATACTTTCGACATAATTCCATGCTTTTGTATGGTTTACTGGACTCAACCTGTGGTTGTTCAAAAATATTTGGTAGTAATTATTAGAAATTAAGTAAATATAATCTTTACCATAATAATTGATTTGTGGTAAAAGATAAGTAAATTATTTAATTACAGTTAGCTATTAGTTATTTTAATTTGCATAATCCATTTTTATATTTTGAATTCACTTAGTGAACCACATAGTTCATTAACTATCACTCAGTCAAAGAACAGATATACCACAATAGCAAATGCTTTACTTTAATTAATTTAACTATCCAATTAGTTTTCCACTAAGACAATATCCACATATGCAGATGAAATGGAAAACCATTTAAATTTTCTAAATTATCAGAGAAAAAACATATGCTCTAATTATGTAGATAGCATGTCATTGTCACCTGTAATCTCTTTAAAGTATGGTGTGACACAANCAGTGTCCTTTGAGAGTTGAAGTGGCTTGACTGGAGGTCAAGTACATTCAGGGCCCAGGTTGTTTTATGTTGCTATTTTAACATAGCAAAGTTTTCATCATATCCTTATTTTGTTCCTATGGAGGCACATGCTATGATGATCATGTGTTTATAAGTGTGAGCTTTGAAGCCCAACACACCTGGATCGACATCATACCTCTACCACTTATTAGCTAAGATATCTTGTAAAAATCGTCTAATCCCAGAAACAATTTTCTTTATAAAGCCTTGCATTAATCCCTGCCTCACAGGGTTGTTAAAATATTTATACTGTGAAGCTGCCTATTGATATTGCTCCTCTTGTACAATAAGTACACAGTAAATGTTAACTATAATTATTATTTTGCCATTTTGTGTGGACATTATAGACAGATTGAATTGCCTCATACCAAGAAAGTCTCATTCTCCATTTTATTTTTATGATCACGCTTATCTATGATACAATTATAAGGCATTGGTTCTGTTTGGTCATTATGTTGCATGGCCTTTCAACGGGATTTAATTAGCTACTTTCATTGTCCTCCACACATTACTTTTCCGGGTCTCGAAGTGAAGATTTGGGCTCTGGTGAAGGCACATGTGTACATGTGTGTTTGTGAATATGTGTGTGTGTGTGCTCATCAGTGCATGTTCACCTGTGTGCGTTTATGTGTATTTTAGACCCCAGTAGATTCAAACAAGTCTCAAGTCTTTAGAGGAGAATTGTATTGGGGCCAATCCTCCCCAACCC
>NW_007735048.1:30396-32375 GCF_000696425.1 Galeopterus variegatus
AAAAAAAATGTTTTTCATTTCCACTCAGTAAAATAATTTAACTATGAATTCAATTTTTAAATAAGGCACTTCTTGTAAATGGCCCTGATAAATTCTGACACTAACTCATGTTCTAAATGGGAATTCTTAACCTATAATATGTAGAAACTGGAGTTTGAGAGTATTTGTTGAGTATCTTCCTTTGATTCAACCTACACAGGTTCTTCTTCTCTGTCTTCAAGCTGCCAAGTCCTGCTATGGAAAATGGCTAGCATGTATTAGTGTCCCAATTACATATGCATGACTTCCAGTGTTGCTCAGCAATACATCTGCTGATCTGAGCTTAGTGTCCTATTTTCAGTCCTAAAATTACTGTTCTCTACTTTAACATTTCCCTCTAATGGATTGGCAGTGGCAGATGTCCACTCTCAAGCTAGTTTCTTTCAGGGCCTTAAAAATGATTGGAAGAGATGCTTCCTTCACCAAAGTCATGTATCTTCTTTTTGCTTCATTTTTCTCTTCTGATAAATGGGGTAATAGTAGTACCCATATCATAGTGTTCTTTTGGACGAAGATTAAATAAGTTAATATTGTCATGCATTGAACATTATGTGGCACACAGTAAGCACTATATAATAAGTTCAACCTCCCATTATTCTTACCATTATTGTCATCATCAGTAATAATAGTGACATTAGTGCTGGTATCAATGACCTTATAGCTTAAGGTTTACAATCTGTTGATTGTTTCAAAAGTTCCTGCACAGCAAAAGAAATAATCAACAGAGGGAGAAGCTTAAGGTTTCAGGTAATCAATGCTACAGAATAGGGGAAAATATGTGCAAACTATACTGTATGACGAGAAATTAATAGACAGAATATACAAGAAAAGAAAACAACTCAAATAGTAAAAAAAAACAAATAACCTGATTAAAAAGGACAACCAAGCTGTACATTCATAGGCAAGTAGAGTGGGTATGAAAAACAAGAATTAATTTGACATAAAAACTACAAAAATTTTACATTCGATCATTACAAAAAATCAGTATAATCCAACCAAAGTGTAAACAATTATGTTTCATTTGGAAAAATAAATTTTTAAAAATTGTCTTTTAGTAAGGTAGATAAAAGATGAACTTTCAGCCGCTTTATTTAAGTGAATTAAAAATAAATTCTGAACTATAAAAACAAATGGGCAAAGGAGTTAAATAGACATTTCTCAAAAGAAGACATACAAATGGCCAACAAGTACACGAAAAAATGGTCAACATCACTAAATGTCACAGAAAAGCAAATCAATACCACATTGAGATATTGTCTCACCCCAGTGAGACTGGCTATTATCAAAAAGACAGAAAAACAAATGCCGGTGAGGATGTGGAGAAAGGGGAAATCTTCTATACTGTCGGTGGGACTGTAAATTAGTAATTATGGAAAACAGTATGGAGGTTCCTCAAACAACTACAGATATAATTGCTGTATGATCCAGTAATCCCACCACTGGGTATATACACAAAGAAATGGATATCGTCAAGTTGAAGGGATACGTACACTCCCATGTTTAGCACAGTTCTATTTACAATAGCCAAGATATAGAAGTAACCTAAATGTACATCAGTGGATGACTGGATAAGGAAAATGTGCTATATTTACACAATGGAATAATACTCACCTATAAAAAAGAATGAAATTCTGCCATTCACAGCAACACGGATGAGTCTGGAGAAAACTATGTTTCGTGAAATAAGCCAGGCACAGAAAGGGAAATATTGCACGCCCTCAATCATAAGTGGGAGCTCAAAAATAAACAAGAAGGAAAGAAGGAAGGAAGGAAGGAAGGAAGGAAGGAAGGAAAGAAGGAAAGAAAGAAAGAAAGAAAGAAGGAAGGAAGGAAAGAAAGAAAGAAAGAAAGAAAGAAAGAAAGAATCACAATAATATACTGAGCTTTCAGAAGGGGAGAACAGAACTTTGGTTGTTACTAAAGGTGGGAAAGGAGGAGAG
>NW_007735048.1:32858-36240 GCF_000696425.1 Galeopterus variegatus
CACAATAATATAATGAGCTTTCAGAAGGGGAGAACAGAACTTTGGTTGTTACTAAAGGTGGGAAAGGAGGAGAGGGCGGGGAGCTAGGGAGAAATTGGAGAGTGGACTCAAAGAGTAATTATGTTTTTATATTGAAGAATATGCTGATAATCCTGATTTGATCATCACATATTACACACAAATACTGATAGTCAACTTTGTACCCCAGAAATATGTATAATCAATTATATTTCAATTGAAAAAAATAAAAAGTGAGCAAGAAAATAAAAGCTTAAGCTGAGAACATTTACTTTACATTACTTGAAATTTACCTCTTTATAAGGCAAAGGTCAGGTATACGCTCTTATTCCTATCTGTGCAATAAAATCTCCTTGTGATTTGGTCGTAATATCATTGCCAAAAATGGAAATAAGGACAGCTGTGTAGATTCAGTGTGTTCTTGGGAGAGAAACATGATCGTGACTCCTCCAAGGTTTAAAAATAGTTCAGATTCTTAGCCCAAGTTCCTACATAACTCAGGTGTAATATAAAGATAACTGCCTGCCAAGAGCAAGTACGGACTTTTTTACCCTCTTGGCCGCAGGTCAGATACAGAGTGATGCAGAGAGCCTCTCCTGACTGACACGAGCAGAAATCTGTTGTGAAATCTCCTAAAGGCCAAAGTCCAGGAACATTTGGGTTACAGATATAGCTTTTCATCATTAATAGGGTGTTGCAAAGGACAGTTAATATGCGAGGTATTAAATTTTCTTTCATAATTAAACCTAGGGTAAGTTGAGGATAGCAGATCAAAATTTTCATAGATGGAATGGGAATGTGATATCACAAATGGTTATTCTCAAAGGAAAATAGAGGAGTTTGTATAAGATAATGCCTTTTTGGTTTTTTAAATTACTATTCTATATTTTCAGAATTTTTACAGTAGCATGTATCAATTTTACAATTAAATTTATTACAATGTTAGTTTTTAAATAAACATATTCAATGAAATAGAATATTTTAACGTTTTACGATTTTGAATATTTATATTTAATCAACTCTTCTACTTTCATTTTCTTTTTATACTCCCCTGTCCAGAAAATGTTCTGCTTTCACACATATCTCTCTCTGTCTCTTTCTCTGTCTCTCTCTTTCTCTACATAGATAGATAGAAACACACACACCACACACATAGGATTCTCAATTATAGGTTAAAACGGTATCAATAACCTGTACAGTTTGCAGAAAATATATCTTATGTCCCAGTTTTCATTATTAAATATAAAATATCTTAGTCTAATGATACCTTCACAAAAATATTTCTAAATAATAACCAAAATAATCTGTTTTCCACATGTCCGATTATGGAAATAATAGTACCTACCCAAGGATGTTCTCTAGGCTGCTTATTTCAAATATTTCTTATGTTGGTCTCTAGTTAGTTAACTTGTGTTGAGAGTAGTAGGGTTATATAGAACAAATCATACTGTGTTAATTAGGATAAGGCTAAGCTGCTATAACCAACAAGCCTCAAAATGCAGTAAAATCTAAGGTAATTTCTTTATAGGGTAAGAATCTACTGTGGGCAGGAGTCTTCTCCTGGAAGTATTCCAGGAATCTGGGCTAATGGGCAGCTGTGCCCTCTTCAACATGCAGCTCATGAGATGACCCCAGCCATCACCAATCACATCCCAAGGGTGAGAACACAGACATCACCAAATCTAAAAGCAGAGGAGGCTGAGAAATGTAACTTGCACCTGGGTATCCAGGTGTTTTGTTGGAAGGCAACATGAGTTGGGAGACAGCTGGCAGACCCCAAAGCATGTCATGACCGAGTCTTGCCAATGCTTTCTTTTACAAGTAGTGCAGGTATAGCTGTGTTCACTGCAGGTACCCAGAGCATCATGGTCTACCTAGGACAATGGGTTAATGAGAAACTGAAGAGTGGGCAGAATGAAAGGGGCACATTAGAGTTGCTAGTGCAAAAATACAAAACAAAATAAAACAAAACAAAACAATAAAACAGGGAGACTAAATGTATTGTTTTATTTGTTTAATACAGTTATGACATTTATTTATTTATAATAAATATATAGAAGATAATAGAAAATAAATAGAAGATGCATATGTCTTCTCTAAACAGTACAATGGATGTATGTTGAGAAAATAACAGAGCAAGCAAGATTGGGATAGGCACCGTCAACATAGGCAGCATCAGTAATTTCTCAAACCACTGCTGATGTCCATCTTGAGTGTAATGGTGGAAATGACAGTAGATTAAATTGATCAGGTGGTAGAGATCAAAACTGAAGATGGCAGCAGAAAGCAGGTGTCAGAGCTCATCCGTGACCTAACCCCAGCGTTTTATGAATAAATGAGTAGTATAAAGATACTTGTTCACGAATTCAGTGATTCAAAAGTCGAAGACAGTGTTTTTCTACTGTTGTTGTTATTAGTGTTTCTTGGATATTATCATCTGCCTTCTTGTACCCTGGGATGGGTGGGGTGAGAGGTTATGCACCCATAAATTCCTGAGTATTTGGAAAGAAGAAATAGCATGAATGTTGACCACAAAAGACTATTGGAATTCTAAACATTAGGTCCTCTCTAAGTGAGATAAGCATTGGAGAACTTTCCCATCACAGGTAGAAAACTTTTTATTGAGACTCTTCAGGGATGAGCTGAATTCTTCCTGTAAATGGGTAAGAGGGTCTCCAAGTGCAAAACGTGTTTTGGGATCGAAAATTTGCAGTCAGTTTCCTCAAAAGTATTTGCTATTGGTCACAAGCACCAGATGAGAACGTGATAATTAATCAGCACTAGTTCATTAGCACTGTGGGAAAGGCCATTCAAACACTGTACTTTACCAATGGTGGATTAGAGCAGCATCTCTGCATTTAATGTACAGCATGCTTTTCCTGTGTTTGCTGAACACTTTCCTTACTGACTTAACTAATTGCTACTTTTTGTCTTTGATTTTCTGTAGCTCTATTTCTTTATATCTGATATTTAAAAAATTACAATTATTTCATAATTTACTCTTCCTAGTGGTGTTAACATTGAGATGTCTTCCCCCATAATTTATTCTGGAAAGACAAAACCTTCCTGTGAAATATATCTCCATTAACCCCTTTGCCCCATATAGTCAATCATGGAAAAAAAAAAACAAAACACAATCGATGTTAAATGTCTTTAGCCACAACTGAAGAAGGCAAGAGCCATGAACACTTCCACCTCTAGGCACCTGCCGTTTTGCCCTTTAGGCTTTGTTTTCCTCAGGAGTTTGAAGCTTAAAGATGTGTAAGCTGTCTAAAATGTCTTAAACATAAACTACTCATGACAAGATCTTTTCTCAGTATCAAAGTCTCAGCTGCATCAGATCTTTTTGCTTAAAGCATTCTAG
>NW_007735048.1:37177-38263 GCF_000696425.1 Galeopterus variegatus
TTCAACATAATCATGCAAAATTACAAATTGTTTTGCTTTTTCATATACCAATGCTTCTTGTTCAAATGCCATTTAAATTCTCAAATATATATATATATATATATATTACAATCCATATTTGTTCAATGGATAAAAGAATGAATGGATTCAGGAAACCATTACAGGTATTGGGGAAGCACAAAAGAGTAAAGAGTAACCCCTTCTCTTAACCTTCTCCTGCGCTCTATGAGAAAGGCAGGTATTTGTGTAATCAGTTGGAAAACGATGAAAACCATGATCAAATATGAACTGCTGTAATGGAATATGGAAAAAATAATTCTAAGCTGGTTGATGATACTTTATTGAAGTTTTATAGAGGAAGTGACATTTGAATTAGACCTATAACTTGGGTATTTCTGCAAAGATAGAAAAGGGGTAGAAAAAGTTGAAGAAGAAAGAGTATTAACAACATTAGAAAAATTAGTTTTGGGAATATTGTAGTTGAGGATATGGAAACGATTTATCCTGCAATTCAGGACTTTCATTATCTGTTTCGCAAAAACATGGGGCATTGTAAAGAAAGTGCCATAAAATGTTGTTGAATATTGCAACTTTGTGCATTCATAGGGGTGGAAATTTTCTCTCTCTTAGGTAAGTCCCCATTCTCTGCAGGACAAGTAAGCTAGAGAGGTCTGACCAAGTCTTTCTGGACTGCAGATGGCTGATAGGTCCTGGCAGTCTGGTTAAGTGTAAGGTTCCCAACAGGAAGCCCATGAGGATTTTAGAGTCTACATTAGGACCAGATGTCCAGGTACAACTGCATGATTCAAAATGTTAGCAGGGAAATAAAGGAGAGAGTTCGTGTAGGGTTCTAGACAGGTAAGCTAGGTGGAAATTGGAGATACTATACATCCTCCCTTGAGAGTCATTTCATTATGCTGCTTCCTTTGTGTATTTTTCCTTGATTTATGTACATACCATGCATCTCACCTGCTGAATTGGGTAGTCTGTTTCCTCTTCTCCCTCAGGTATTTAAAAATGTATCCCATTTTATTAGGGTTATTTAACCTGTCTTTTGCTTCCAACAAACCACAAATCTTTGAGAAC
>NW_007735048.1:39706-47031 GCF_000696425.1 Galeopterus variegatus
GATTAATTTAGATTGTGATTAACCAGTGTACAACTAAAATCTAAAACAGAACAAAATATCATGCAGCATTATCAAAACTACTTGGCTGACTAATTTTTAAGAGTGTTTTTTTATCTTGTATTTTACATGAAAATTGACTATAATCTGTCAAGCATATCACTTAAATTTATGCTTCATATGTCTGAGATTGTATTTTTGCTTTCGAAAAGACACATTTCTTACTAAGGAATATCTATTTTCATTGGGAACAATTATCTTTGTTTTCTGTGTTCCATTAGTAAAGAGTCTAGGAAGGTTTAGAATCAGGTTAGAAAATTAACATAGAAACTATACTTTATATGATTGGATATTAATTATTTTTTTTTTATTGAGGTAAAATTTGTGTAACATAAAATTAACCACTATAAAGTGTAAATTCAGTGGAACTTAACATATTCAGAATGGTTTGTGACCATCACCTCTCTCTAGTCCCAGAGCATTTTTATCACCCAAGAAGGAAACCCAGTTCCCATTAAGCAGTCACTCCCATTTTCCTCTCCCCCAGCTCCTGACAATCACTAGTCAGCTTTCTGTCTGTGTATTTGCCTATTCTGGACACATGGAATCATACAATACATAGCCTTTTGTGTCTGGCTTCTCTCACTTAGCGTAATGCTTTGTAGGTTCAACCCACCGCAGCATGCATCAGGACTTCATTCCTTGTTCAGTGAGATGATATTCCATTGTATGGATATATCACAATTTGTTTATACAATTGTCCATTTATGGATATTTGAGTTGTTTTCACCTTTTAGTTAGTGGGAATATTGTTGTTATGTACATTTATGTACAAAAATTTGTGTGAATACCAATTATGTTAGGTATATGAGGGTACTTCAAAAAATTTTTGGAAATATAATATGAATCTTTCCGTGATCTTTTTGACATAGCTAAGAGTGGAATTGCTGAGTCATGTGTCAGTTTTACGCTTCGCACTTCATAAAACTGCCAAGCTGCTTTTCAGAGGCTGCACCATTTCACATTTCCAAAACAATGTAAGAGGGTTATTTCTCCACATCCTCCCAATACTTATTCTTATACACTTTTTGTGGGTTTTTTTTTTTTTTGCTTTTACTTTTTGTATTTTGTTTTTTATCATAGCCATTCAAGTGCTATCTCATTATGGCTTTGATTTGCATTTCCCTAAGGACTAACAGTGTTGAGTGTCTTTTCATATATTTGCTGGCCATTCATACATCTTCTTTAAATAAATGTTTATTCAAGTTCTTTGCCCATTTTGAACTTGGGTGGTTTGACTTTTGTTGTTGAATTCAAAGAGTTCTTTGTATATACCACATACTAGACTTTTATCATATATATGATCCAAAAATATTTTCTACCATTCTGTAGGTTGTCTTTTCATTTGATTGGGTTTTGTTGTTGTTGTTGTTGTTGTTGCACAATTTTTTTTGTTTAATTTATGCATCCAATTTATCTATTTTTAAATTTTTGTTTCTAATGATTTTCGTGTTATTTTCAATAATTCATAATCAAACCCAGGATTATAAAGATTTACCCTTTAATTTTTTTTTTTTACCCTTTAATTTTTTTTATGCGTTGTATATTTTTTTGCCCTTACATTTAGTTCTCCGACCTATTTTGAATTAATTTATGTATATGGTATACAATAGGGGTCCACTTGCATTATTTTGTGTGTGGAAATTTAGCTGTCCCAGAACCATTGTTAAAAAGACTATTCTTTTACTATTGAATGGTCTTGGCACCCACACCAAAAATTAAGTGATCTATGATGCGTGGGATTATTTCTGGACTCCTAGTCATTTGATTTTTCCTGCTAGAGAAATTCCATGCATAATCTGAAAATATTGGACTATATTATTTGAGAAATGCANCCTGCTAGAGAAATTCCATGCATAATCTGAAAATATTGGACTATATTATTTGAGAAATGCAAAGTTTTAGAATGGGAGGTAATAATATAGCACCTTCTCCAAGTCTATTCATTGCCTATAACAACATCCTTGACCTATCGTCATAGAGCCTCACCATGAATAGTTCTGATAAATGGCAGCTCATCCATTACAGGGTCTCTAATTATATTAATTGGCATCTCCAATTTTTAGAAAGTTTATTTTTTTTCCTCTTGAAATTATGAACTTTAAATTTCTATAATTCTTGATTATTGGTTGTCAGTTCTCTTTCATGGAATAAAACAGAAGTGGAAGGAAAAAGGGAAAAAAAATGAAAGAAAGAAGGGAGGAGGTGAAAACCTACAAAAGAAAATCAAATGTAGAGGAAAATGAAAGAAAGCTGCTTGTACCATCAGGATCTCTGCAGAAAGCAGATCATACATACAGATTGAGAAATGTGAAAATAGTTTGACAAAATGACTATTTAAATAAGTATGAGCAGGATACTTGAAAATAAAGAGTTGTGCAGGATCCTGGAATTGCAGCAGTGAAGTTTATCACCACAATAGGACTGAAGGGCCAAGGAGGGAGCAATTAGCTCGAGGCTGAGTCACAGCTGAGCTGGTGACCACTGAGTGAAGGATGGAGCCAGCCTGCTCTCCTTTGGGGTCGCGTGCATAAGGTAAAGCAACCAGCAGCCAGAAGACAAGGCATTCCCTTGAACTGGTTCACGCTAGTCAGACTCCTGGGTACAGGCCAGGATGTAGAAGGCTAGCAGTTTCCTCTTTTCCATGTTGTAAAATATTTGGTGGTTGTTAAGTTGCTTTCATATTTATTATCTCCCCTAATGCTTAAAAATCTGCCAAGAATCTAGGAATAGACTAATAGGGTGAGTGACCAGAAGCACTAGGTACAAAGCCTTGAGGGGTTGGGTAGAGAAATCCCGGGTCAAAATGAGAACTGGCAATCAAAAGTCAGACCTCATCAGTAATTCAGAGTACACCCACTTTGATGAATGGAGGCCAGACAAAATAGCCATCCCAGTGTGAAACTGGAAACTCAAGTCTTGGGATAACGGTCATAGAAACTCCAGAAAAAGGAAATAATCTATTTAGAGATAAGCACTGGCTTTAGTAGAGGGGCAGTTACTGAAAGACATGTTTTCTCCTTATATAGTGTACTTCTTGTGGCAAATCGTTCCTCCTATAGCACACAAGGATCTTTTCTTTAGCAATGGAAGTTTATTAGGCTAAATTTGACGAATGTTAAAAAAGTTTTTATTGTAGCTCTAATATTATTTAAGATGCGTTTTAATTTTTTTTTTTTTTTACAAATTATTCAATCTTTTCTGGGATGATATATATCTCATATTTGTATGTGTACTTCTGTTAGCATTGTTCTTTGGTATGAATGATTATTTCATCTTGGCTAGAAAATCACCCAAATGTAGAAACTGAGCTAAGAGTTTGACACAAAAGAAATAGAAGTCAACAACGGTACAAGAGTTTCAAAAGCACACAATTCTGATCCAAGCTGTGCACCTAATTTCCAACCTAAAACCAAATTTATTTTCTTCAAATCTATTTCACCTCCTGTGGTCTCCATCTCATTTAATTTAATCATCACCAACATCCTCACCCAAGATAGTATTCTCTATTGTGTTATTTTCTGTTATCCTCCCCTACTCCCTCTTCCAATTTTTTACACCTTCAAACATCAGTCACTATATTTTATCAAGTCATTTATTCAATATTTTATATTTGCTTCCTCATATCTATGTCTGGTATTTGCTGCCTCAGCTCTACCTGTGTCTGCTGCTGGTGGCCTGTTTCAGATCTGTATCAACTTATTCTTTAAAACATTTTAAAATAACTCAATATTTGTATGAAATAAAATTATATACAGAGGGACAGTAGTACAAACAAATAAATAAAGAAAGACATGTTTTCTCCTTATATAGTGTACTTCTTGTGGCAAATCGTTCCTCCTATAGCACACAAGGATCTTTTCTTTAGCAATGGAAGTTTATTAGGCTAAATTTGACGAATGTTAAAAAAGTTTTTATTGTAGCTCTAATATTATTTAAGATGCGTTTTATTTATTTATTTTTTTTATCAAGGATCTTTTCTTTAGCAATGGAAGTTTATTAGGCTAAATTTGACGAATGTTAAAAAAGTGTTTATTGTAGCTCTAATATTATTTAAGATGCGTTTTAATTTTTTTTTTTTTTTACAAATTATTCAATCTTTTCTGGGATGATATATATCTCATATTTGTATGTGTACTTCTGTTAGCATTGTTCTTTGGTATGAATGATTATTTCATCTTGGCTAGAAAATCACCCAAATGTAGAAACTGAGCTAAGAGTTTGACACAAAAGAAATAGAAGTCAACAACGGTACAAGAGTTTCAAAAGCACACAATTCTGATCCAAGCTGTGCACCTAATTTCCAACCTAAAACCAAATTTATTTTCTTCAAATCTATTTCACCTCCTGTGGTCTCCATCTCATTTAATTTAATCATCACCAACATCCTCACCCAAGATAGTATTCTCTATTGTGTTATTTTCTGTTATCCTCCCCTACTCCCTCTTCCAATTTTTTACACCTTCAAACATCAGTCACTATATTTTATCAAGTCATTTATTCAATATTTTATATTTGCTTCCTCATATCTATGTCTGGTATTTGCTGCCTCAGCTCTACCTGTGTCTGCTGCTGGTGGCCTGTTTCAGATCTGTATCAACTTATTCTTTAAAACATTTTAAAATAACTCAATATTTGTATGAAATAAAATTATATACAGAGGGACAGTAGTACAAACAAATAAATAAAAAGATAATTCATAAATAGAAAATACAAACAGGATATATAAATTATCCTCCAGAAAATGAAGTTATTTTTTACTGTCCATTCATATCTCAAATTTAAGAACAAAGTGTTTTTTTTTTTTTTTCCTGCAATGGATTAGTCTAGAAGTCATGAACATTACATTTGGTTAAGCCACAAGGTCATGGATGATTTACCTAGCTTGAATTAAATCAATATCATTTTGTTACTTTTTATCTGAAGCCCAAAACACCACATAAAACCAACAATATATTGATGTAACTAAATCTTCCTCATTGAAATTTATGAGACACTGATATAAGAAAAGAGGTTAGTTCAGCAGTAATCAAGGATATAAAATCTTTATTTGAGTTATCAAAATGGCATTATTTATATGTGTTTTCTTTATTAAGAATTCAAACACATGCACCAAAAGTATATGGTATTTAATATTATGTGGTAAATCACAAATCTGCATATAAGATAAAATTTTCAGTAACTACACATATATCAAATATTTGATACTGTATGTAACATTTTGTTTTTCGTGTACAAATGTAAACCAAAGTTAATTTTAATTTTATAGGTAAATAAATGTATATCTGTAATATGATAGAATTACATAAGACAAATATGTGAAATTGCATTATTACAGAATAAATTGTGAAAGTAATTGACTAAGACAGACACTGAAGTCAGACGGTGTTATTAAAGTTTTTCCATCCCATTCTATTTTTGGACTGTGAGAAAATAACTTTTTTGAATTATTAGGTATATATTAAATATACATTTTAGCAAATTTTTACATACATACACAGATATTGTTACAGTCATATATTATTTTGTTAGCTAAATTCTTTCTTGTTTTTATTTTTTTCTTTTCAGTTTACTTTAATCGTTTCATGTACTTTGGAGTTGCAGAATAGAAAATAGACATTATGATTGGATATTTGAAGGCACTTTTAAGTATTATCTTTTGTTAATTAAAATGTGCTGCTTGTTCCAAGAGTTTACCATTTGCCTGTAGTTAGCAGAAACTGGCTCTATTTTTTGATGTTTGTTTATTTTGTATTTATTTATTTTGAACAAGATTAGGGAGCTGGATAATTACTATTCCATCAATCATGAGTTGAATATCCTTTGAAAGTCTTGTGGTAAACATTAGGCGGAAACTTCAAATTTGATGCAGGTGAGTAATTGTACTATAATTATCTCTAAATGCACTGCAGGCGAAAGGCTAAGTGACAGAGAAAGACATGATTGTCACTTAAGGTTCCGTGGTTTTGGGGTGATTTTTATTAAATGTAAATTTAGTGATTAGCACATGTTTCTCTTCCAGTACTCATGCCATTAAGTAGTTTTCATTTTGGACTTTCACTTAAAAGTAGTTTATATTTGAAGCATAAGCCTACTGTTATATTGGTTGAGGGACCACATAATTTATCCTCAGACAAGGACATTCATGAGAGTGAAAAGAGTTAATAGTAGTAATTATGTGAAACCCAAAAGTATAAGCCAGGACTGTCCCAGGCAAACAAGGACATATTGTCACTCTAGTTAAAAGAGGCTATCAGAAAAGCAAAATTATTGAGTACTGTGCTAGACTCATTCATTTCTATTATTTTTTACCCCATACACTCCCCATTTTTTTTTTGTAAGATGTGCTGCTATTTTTTTTTTTTTCTTCCTAGATCTGCTCTTCCTATCAGTCTAGATTGGTTCAATTCTCCAAAACAGACCAGACATGCTCACCTGGTTCCTTTTGCATAAACCGCTCTAGCAAAGGATGTTGCAAAATGATTCAAAAGTTTATCTGGCTACAGAATGTATAGCTATCTTTCTTTTCTAAAGCAAATAATTATAATTTATTATCCCTAAATGAAAATCAAACATATACAACCTCAAGCTATTTGCATACTTAAGAGGCATGATTCAACTAAGATTTAAACTAAATCACTCACCCACTCATTTCTTTATGTCTTCTAAAAACTAATAATACATTCTGCCTTATTGTAACATATAAAACAGACTCTACATTTTATGGGTTCCAAGTGTTAACTTAAAGAGTAAAGACATTACATACAGCATCACATGACATTCAACAAGTATTTAATAAATAATTTAGTAATTGAATTGTCGAGATGTTTTTATATAATTTAAACTCCATAGTCTAAACATTATTTGAGTTTAATCTTAAAATTAAGTTATCTTTCAATTATCACCCTTGAGCTAAAACATAATTTGTTGTAACATCACAGTGCAAAACACTACCATGGGTTTTTGCCAAAGCTGCAGACACTGTTATGTTAAAATTTTTTACCTTTTTTTTAAGAATTCCAGTTAAGCCTTATAAGGAAGAATATATTTCTAAAGACTTGATTTATGTAATAATACATATAGATTGTATTTTATATTTATTGGGAATATCCATATCTATATATCACAACCAAGAAGAAGTTATATAAAAGTTTAAAATTTAGCTGTATTGAATATGATAGAAAAGGGGTTTTATAAAAATATTCAAAATGGTTTTCATTTACAAATGTATAAATGATGTGAAAACAATCCAAAAATCAGAAAACTAA
>NW_007735048.1:47335-56035 GCF_000696425.1 Galeopterus variegatus
ATATTCAAAATGGTTTTCATTTACAAATGTATAAATGATGTGAAAACAATCCAAAAATCAGAAAACTAAACCATTACCAAATATGAAAATACATGCTCAGAAACAGAACTTATAACAATGGTTACATCTATCAAACAACATGTATTTAAGTGATAAAACTCATTGCTGACAAAGCTTTAAGATATGTTCCTGCAGTGAATCCAGGCCACCTCATTAGAAGAAAATTTTTAAAAAAAGAGATGATAAATACATGAATATATGTATGGATACATATTTATCAAAAGACACAATACATTCATACTTTTATACATAGTAATCTACTACCCACTAACTTTTATACTCAAAGATATTCATTGCAGCATTATTTATGTAAGGCAGTGCTTATAAACATAAATATAAAACATTAGATAAACCGTTAAATAACTATAGGTAATTATTTATTTGAATATATGTAACATCCGCAGTCAACATATTGTATGACCTCCATTATTAATAGCATAGGAAATTACATTTTCACATACATAAAAATTTTATCTGAGATTGAGGTCAAGAACAAATATTCTTTCAGAGAGAAATACCATACTGTATAGCACTCTCCCAAGTGGACAATATTGCATTGAAGGAGTAGGAATAAATCAACCCAGAAGAGAGACTAGAAAACATTTGCCAGGGAAGCCATATCAGGGGGCGATTACAGACATTTCCCCCACCCATGGTGGTCCGCTTCCCTCTGTACTCCCCTTATTTCGTGGTTTCATCTATTCTCATAACTTTCAACACCACAAATATGCCAATGACTGCCAAATTTGTAATTCCAACACAGATTTCATTTTTGAACTCTGTATGCACATAGTTAAATATATCAAAACATCTTCTGGGTGTCTAGTTAAGATCTCAAACTCACCATGTCCAAAAAGAATTCCTCTTTCTCCAATATCACCTCCACCACTACTCTTGTACATCCAGTTAAAAAATTGTATTCCAGTTATTAAGAACCCAATCCAAGATAATTTGTGGTGCCAGTGTAAAATAAAAATTCAGGAACAAGCCCTAATTCACAAATTATTAAGAATTCCAAGATGGTAGCAACAGAGCATCAATACAAGCACCAAATCCTTGGGCAAAAAGGATTGGGCAAAAATCCCTGTGTGAAGAAGGCACAGGTCACACACTCCAGATGCAGAAAACAGTAATCCTTGGATTCGATGCTTCTTCAATACGTTATATATCCAGACACTCAGAAAGAAACAAACAAAAATCGGATGGCTCTATGGGAATATTCAGAATTCGACCACTTATCACAACTGCCACAGAAAATATCTAATGCAAATTGCCATCAATTCTCATCTGNTCCAAGATGGTAGCAACAGAGCATCAATACAAGCACCAAATCCTTGGGCAAAAAGGATTGGACAAAAATCCCTGTGTGAAGAAGGCACAGGTCACACGCTCCAGATGCAGAAAACAGTGATCCTTGGATTCGATGCTTCTTCAATACGTTATATATCCAGACACTCAGAAACAAACAAACAAAAATCTGATGGCTCTATGGGAATATTCAGAATTTGACCACTTATCACAACTGCCACAGAAAATATCTAATGCAAATTGCCATCAATTCTCATCTGGATTAATACAATGGCTTTTTAAGTGTTTTTCAGGTTTCTTTCCTTTTTAATTACCGTTTATTTATTTATGTGTGCATCTACTGCACAATGATTCACTTAGGGTAGGCAGCAGTTCTGTGCCCTTCGTCCACCACTTTTCCTCCTTCCTTCCTGTCCTTCCCTCCCAGACTCTGGTAATCATTATTATATTCTTCACTTCTATGAGAACCACTTTTTTTTCCTTCTAGATTCCACACATGAGTGAGATCAAATGGTGTTTGTCTTTCTGTGCTTGACTTATTTCACTTAATGTGATGGTTTCCAGTTCCATCCGTGTTGATGCAAATAATAGGACGTCATTTATTTTTATAGCTGAGTGGTGTTCCATTGTGTATATATACTATGATTTTTTTTTATCCATTCATCTGTTGAAGGGCATTGAGGTTGATTCCATCTCTTGGCTATTGTGAATAGTGCAGTGATGAACATGGGAGTGCAGGTGTCTTTTTGATTCAATGTCATCACCTGCTCAAAGTCTTTGAATATTTTTCCAGTTCTCTCAGAGTAAAAGCTAAAGACCTGCAAGGACTGTCATGCCATAATCTTCACTCTCTGCCCTCCCTTGCCCTCATAACTCTGCAACTTCACCTTCTGTTACAGCCTCAGTGGTCCTCCCACCACAGTGAGTATACGCCCTTCACTTCAACCCATCAGGCCCACTCCCAAATCTGCACCTGCCCTGCTAGTGAACTCTGCCTGCCATGCTCTTCTGTAATATCCACACGGCCACTCCTCACCTCCTTCAAGTCCTAACTCTAGTGTTTCATTTCTTAAGGAAGTCTACTTCAACACCCTATTTAAAATTTGAATATCCCTCCCTCCACACTCTTTATGATGTCTAACCCATTACTGGCATTACTTTTCCCCCCAAGAGAACTTACATGTATTTGTAGATCAGTCCTGCTGTATCTATCTGAGCAAAATGCCTTAGACTCAGAACTAATAGTCCCACAGAGATAAAACTCTCAGTTGGAATTCTGCTTAATATTGGCTTCTCCATCATAGCCACTACCTGGTACCTGTGGGGCTTGTTCATGAAAGTTTTGAATAAAAAAAAAAATATGTCATCTGGCAAAAATTTTGGCTATCTCAAAGTATGAGTGTTATTATGGAATAGAGAATCCATGTGTTATTTCATGGTGTTCCATTTTAGGCATAGGGAAACCTTGCTTCCCAGTGGCCTTGTGGTCATCTCAGGATAATTGCTGAAGAAGGTCGGAGAGGTTCCTTAATGAGATGACAGAGAAGCAAAATCAAAACTGCCTGGATTGTTGATTCTCTACACGAAGACAGACAGCTTGGAGAAATATTCAAATCCACAGAATGTTTTGCATGATCAAGAAATCAGGTTTACTAAAATGTTAAGCCACTGAAATATTTGAGATTAGTTTTCACCTTGGCAGAGTTTAACATTTTCTGTCCAATATAGTAATATATAGTGATACATACTTAACATTCTATACAATATTCTGATAAGTGATTTGATGAATATTAAATAATTTGATTGTATACGTAATTATATGTACCATAATAATGTATCTATCTATATTAGTACATGTATCCCCCTTTAGCACTTCTAATTTCTTTTAAAAATAGAAAACAATATAGAAATAAAAGTTGTTAACTACAAACATAATTACGATTATTTTAGTGGAGAATTTGAGACTTTTAAATGAACATTTTTTCACATAATTTTTTAAAAAGAAATATCTAATATTAATTACAGTGAATGGTAAAGAATGCCATTTTTGCTTAAACACGAATCCCTTCAGAAGAAATTATAATTATTACCATTTATATTGCTGACATTTTTAGTTTTCCTATTGAAGCGCATCCGGAAACGTCTTAGTCTTTGTGGTGTGAGAAAGGTTTGCTCTTCCTCTCGCTCTCCCTCTCTCTCTCACCTCTTCACTTGTTTCAAGTTGAAAACAATGGAGAGTGAGTTTTGTACCTTCTATTTAGGATTTAATGGAAAAGATTGAGAAGATTGAGGGGAGTTAAGGTGATTAGAAGAGGACAAAATGTAGGGTGAGTTTCCTTGAAAAGGAAAGAAAGAAAAGAGCAAAGGAGGGAAAGGAGGGAAATCGAGTCGTGCATTGTCTGCCCTTCGGTCGTTGGACCTGACCCGCTGCTGATGAGTCTGAGTCATGGCTCAACGCCAGGCTAGGCTGAGAGGAGAAGACACCATAAGGCAGGGCAGCCTAGAGTTTTGTGGTTGCTGCTATTACTGCTGTTGCAGNGCAGAGTTTAACATTTTCTGTCCAATATAGTAATATATAGTGATACATACTTAACATTCTACACAATATTCTGATAAGTGATTTGATGAATATTAAATAATTTGATTGTATACGTAATTATATGTACCATAATAATGTATCTATCTATATTAGTACATGTATCCCCCTTTAGCACTTCTAATTTCTTTTAAAAATAGAAAACAATATAGAAATAAAAGTTGTTAACTACAAACATAATTACGATTATTTTAGTGGAGAATTTGAGACTTTTAAATGAACATTTTTTCACATAATTTTTTAAAAAGAAATATCTAATATTAATTACAGTGAATGGTAAAGAATGCCATTTTTGCTTAAACACGAATCCCTTCAGAATAAATTATAATTATTACCATTTATATTGCTGACATTTTTAGTTTTCCTATTGAAGTGCATCCGGAAACGTCTTAGTCTTTGTGGTGTGAGAAAGGTTTGCTCTTCCTCTCGCTCTCCCTCTCTCTCTCACCTCTTCACTTGTTTCAAGTTGAAAACAATGGAGAGTGACAGTTTTGTACCTTCTATTTAGGATTTAATGGAAAAGATTGAGAAGATTGAGGGGAGTTAAGGTGATTAGAAGAGGACAAAGTGTAGGGTGAGTTTCCTTGAAAAGTAAAGAAAGAAAAGAGCAAAGGAGGGAAAGGAGGGAAATCGAGTCGTGCATTTCTGCCCTTCGGTCGTTGGACCTGACCCGCTGCTGATGAGTCTGAGTCATGGCTCAACGCCAGGCTAGGCTGAGAGGATAAGACACCATAAGGCAGGGCAGCCTAGAGTTTTGTGGTTGCTGCTATTACTGCTGTTGCAGGAGGTAGCCAGCCCCCCACAAATAGAAGACTCCCTACTTTTTAGTAGCCAAAGCACAAAGCCGGGCAGTGCTCGTACTACACTGGAAAAGTCTCACACATGGATGAGCACAGTGATGCCTGAAACGGAGAGTGTGTGTTTACTTTTTGTTTCTTCAATATCTTGAAATTATTATTATTCATAGCGAACCTTAACAGCACTTCTGTAAAAGCTCTATTCTTTTTTTAAAAAATATAAAATTCCAAAATCATTACAAACGACAACTGTATAGGTATTTTGTAGTTCGTCCATGAATTGTAGTTAATTCACAATTTCTCAGTGAAAAGCAGAAACATGTTCATTATTATAATTATGTGCCTCAGTAAATATAGACATGGAGGGACTAAATGATCTCTCCAGTCACCCAGCAGCTATGTGTCAGAGTCTGGAGGTCTCCTAAGAAGACTGAAGTCAGCATTGTTAGGTGTCCTGCTGTGCGACTTGTCCATCCCTTTAATCTTTGCTAATTTGAGAAATAGTTTTGATCAAACCACATATTTTATCTGGCACGAAGCAGCATGACATATCAAACTCATCTTATTTTTTCTTGCAGATATCCATTTCTCTATTATCTTCTTCTCCCTGTTCAATCCATCAGAAAACAACCTGTCTTCTGTCAACTTTAATGACCTAATGATTTTTTATTTGAATGCATCCTATGCCACTTCCCTGCATAAGACTTGAGTTTAGAGTAGATTTAGATAAGGTTATAGTTAGCATGAATTCAAGAGATTTTGAGTTAATGCAACATTGCAATCAATAAGAGAAAATAGTAGTGTTCGAAATAATAATATCCAGGCCACATTCCCCATCCTGGGAAATTTACAGTAATGTTCGTTTAGAAATCCAGTGTATAGACGTCTAAATTAGTTTATGGAATCAGCAAGAGTCTAGAGAGAAAGTCTAGTGTAAACATTTTGTTTACTTGAAGTGGCTCAGCTTGGGGTGGCTGTCGTCTATATTATGTGTTTGTAAATCACACTGAGATTGCTGCTTAGAATTCTCAGCACTTAGAGTGAAATTCAGAATGGAGAAATCCAAGACCGCAATTTCAAGGAAGTTAGGATGAATAAATAAAACTATCATATCACACATTTAGATTAATTTAGAATGAACATGACAGCAATACAACAGATTCCTATGGAAAATCGTGCATTTAAGAAAGACTTTTCCTTCAGCCAACATCTGTGTGTTATAGTATAAATTCCAAGTAGACATAAATACAATATTCTGAAAATATAAATAAGTTATATCCTATATTAAATTCTTCATGAATTATTCTTTATTAAATTTACTATTTTGTGTATTTGCGGAAAACCTTTTAGTGCCGTTAAAATCAGTCGTCATAAGCACTTCAATATTATGTGTGAAGCCATTTTACATTTCTGTAATAAAGCTAAGGCTTCATGAATTATTCTTTATTAAATTTACTATTTTGTGTATTTGCGGAAAACCTTTTAGTGCTGTTAAAATCAGTCGTCATAAGCACTTCAATATTATGTGTGAAGCCATTTTACATTTCTGTAATAAAGCTAAGGAATTTAAAATATTGATTTTATGTAAATAGATTAATACTTAATATATCACAGTAAATTGTACATAAATATGGATCAAGGCTAATTGCAGGTTATCTGAGGTAACCCTGACAGACAGATGTGGGTATTTCCATTGAGAAGACAACAACAACCAAAAAATTCAACAAATGGATGAACTTTGTACTTTTTTTTGAGGAAAATGAAATATCTTCTTTTTTTATTTGCCTGAATTTGTAATGAAATGGTTCAATCTGGACAATTTTGAACCACGAGATACAAAGAATCTAATGCATTGTGAGATTTCTGCGTAGCTGCTTTTCAGTAGTTGTGGTTATATGATTCATTCTATTTGCAAAATGATTATTTCTAATTGAAAAAAAAATAAAAAGGTTTTAATATTTACCTTTTGGTACTATTCTGCAGTTCCCCCTCCTCACCAGCAGTTGGTAATCATTTCATTTTTTACTTACACCTGGCTTTTTACTCAAAACAGCAAGACAAATAGCAATTCTGATTGGGCAATGAGAAACGACACTGTGTTTGCTGAAGGTGGTCTGCCTCGGTATCTTTTGCAAGGTAAACTAGGCTAGAAAGGGATCTTACAGCATAGTCACCAGTATGATGGAGTGCTGTGACTTAATCCGGGGCATCTGTTGCCATCAGAAACAACAAAAACATTAATATCAGTGTATGTGCTAGAGGTAGCCACTGGGGTTGAATTACATCAATATCACTATTACATTAAAGAACACAGCTTTCAGTCTCGACACAGCTAAGCTGATCGTTACATGAAGTTTTATCAATACGTTTTTATGGTATGAAACCATTTACTCTATAGAGTGGGAGACGTTTATAGCATGTGAAAGGAATTGGCAGAAAGGAAACTGAGGAGAACATGTATCTGTTAAGAAATAGATGGGAAGCTATTTTAACTCTACTTTTCTTAGTACAGTTTAAGTTACTTTTAACCATATTGAAGTCATAGCATTGTGAGGCATAGAATGGAAAAAAAAATAAAACAAAATTTTGGCCAAAATTAACAAGAATTAGGTATGGCTGCAATGAATGAGCAGCATAATGTTAAGATTTTTGGAAAGCCACTTTTAAAACAGCACCATCAAGATAGCATTATTCCTGTCCCTGTGGGTCCGAAGTGGGGAGTTTATTTGCTCATCCCAGCATGTCACCTCCCAAAAAAATACAAGGGTACTTCAAAAGGTGCACGGAAAGATTTGTGTTATCCTTTAATTCTACTTTTTGCATAAATTCTTTGAATAACCCTCCTACATACCTTAGATGCATTTATTTAAGATATGAACAGATGTATCTTAAATAATCATAGCTTATATGTATTGAATTAAAAAATGTCAGAAGAGAATGCATAGTTAATACTAATAATACTCACTGACAAAGAGGCTAACTGTTACATTTGTGCATCAGGATTACATCCACTACCAGCAATAGAAACCCCAACTAGCTGTAGATGGAGATATATGGGATTATTTTTCTCTTCTAAGCCTGACAAAGACAGTCCAGGGAAGATGCTGCTAGTTAAGAAATGTCCAGGAGGCAGAGTACTGCCATCTCCTTGCTCTTCTCCGGCCAGATCTCCAGGGGTCCTCGCTGAGCTCGAAGTCCTATCCTCAGCCGGATTTTCTACCTGGAAAGGGACATTTCTCCCAGAAAATTTCTATTTACAAATTCTTGGGCAGAATTTAATCAAGTGGCCAACCCTGCATAGAAAGTGGCTAAAAATAGTAAGTATTTAGATTTTTAGTTTTTAAGCAGTGAAAGTTAAGGAAGAATGAACTTGAGAACAGCTACTGCATGAGGGAATTTATAGGACCTGCCACTATTTGAATATGATCTTAAAAGCCAGACTAAATTAGTAACTTTTGGAAAATTAGCTCAGGTTCCTATGTATTAATTATTTCAAAATATAAGTCAAAGGGTACAAATTTTGTTGTAAGACAAATGAGATCTCGAGACCTAATGTACAGCATGGTGACTATGGCTAATAATAATATATTGTGTACCTGAAAGCTGCTAAGAGAGTAGATCTTAAGTGCTCTCACCACACACACAAAAAGTGGTAACTAATGAGGTAATGGATACATTAATTAGTTGACCTGCAATCATTTCACAGTGTGCATGCATATGAAAACATCACATTGTATACATTAAATATATGCAATTATAGCAAATATATATGCCATGGCAAAAAGATACCCATGTAAGCTAAAATCCTTGTTATCAAAACTCATCTTTTTATTTATTTATTTATTTTTATTTTTATTTTTTAAATTTTATTTTGTCATTATACAATGTGGTTGATTATTATGGCCCATTACCGAAACCTCCCTCCCTCCTCCCTCTCCC
>NW_007735048.1:56877-58741 GCF_000696425.1 Galeopterus variegatus
AGTATTCCATTGTGTAGATATACCACATTTTCCTTATCCACTCATCTGATGATGGACATCTGGGCTGATTCCAACTCTTGGCTATTGTGAAACTCATCTTTTTAAAAATAATACTTTTCTCACTACTCTCCTTTTGCATGCCCTCTTTCCAAAGAATAGAGGGTATTTATATAGTTGGTTCACACAAATTAGAAACAAATAATGGTGGATTTGAAAATAAGAAAGATTATGGTGGATTTAGTCTTGGAAAGCAAAGCTTGTAGTAGAGATTGGTACAGAAAGGATAAGAGAGAATTATAATTTATATTCTTAAATGTTTTACTTATAAAATGTAGTTGTTACCCAAACTAATGTAATATCCTTAGGTTTTAGAACAGATGCACATTTATGCTTTCTGTGGAGCCTAGTTATCCATAAATGTGACATATATACCTATATATAGAGAGAGAGAGAATTGAATATTTTTCTATCTTTCCATATTAGTGGTTCCATAGCAATGTCTGAATATGTCCATTGCAAATTGTGTTATTCATCGTAACAAAACTAGGAGAATAAATGCAGTCTCACAGATTTGTCATATTTGGCAAGATGGTCAGATCCCCAGTCAGTGCTCTTTTTTTCATTCACATATAGAGAGAGATGTTCTATCCAACTGTGATCTACAGAGTTTGACAACTGATTTTGGACTCTACAATCACAAGCTTGGACAAGGCAGACACGCACAGGTTGTGTCCGGTACTGGTTTCAGGACAGCAGCTATTCCTAACAGGGTATAAGTTATTGACAGTGAACCAACATCCACCCATTTTATGCAAAATACTGTTTATTCTAAGAAATTCATCTGATGGTTTGAAGGCATGTCACAACTGGAATGCCCACATCAACAGTTTGGAAGTATAAAATAGAGTTCTATTTCATGAACATTCAGCTTGGTATTATTTTGACTTTTCATGCCATGACCATAGATGGTCTATTATTTTCCTGGGCCTCTGAAAGGGTGTCTATTTTTAGGCATGCACAAGGTCATCCTGAAGTGTTTACATATTTAAAGCGTTGAAGTAGACTATTGATATCAGAAAATATATTATTCCACCATAGAGCAAAAGAGCTCTCTCACAGTAGGAAACCAAATCCCAATGCCAGGCAGTCCAGAAAATTCCTGCTCCCTACTGATGTTGCTACACAAAGCATTATCTCTGGCTATTAAATGAAGGAATATTCTACCACTGGCCATTCGTCCACGGTGCCCAAAACCTTCCTGCTCTACTATTTAACTCCAAGCATGAGCACAGTCCTTTCTGGTGTCTACTTCAAAGCTCAGCTGAGATATATTTCACCACCAAAAAAGGCTGTCAATTTGGCCTCCACACTTTTCATGTTCTTTGTTCCATTTAAAAGCTCCAGTGGAAAACAACATGAGCCCAGGCTATATCTCTCTTTTCAGAATAATTTCCCATTTCTTCAGAAACAAAACCAAGCTAAATATACCAATTTTTACTAATAAACAGAACACTTAGTATTTTTGTAGGATAACAATCTATCATGGCATTCTTCAAAACCAGTGTGCATCTGTTTTACTCATATACTTGGATAAGGACATGTTTGTACACACATATGATTTATACCTCACTGACTGAAGGTTTACTGCCCCAAATTGCCGCATATGAAGATTCACTTTTAAGACAAATGCTCAAACATGGCTCTCTGTGCATCATCTGGCTGCTCAGCCCCCACCACTCTGACCTCACCTGTGAGCACCGTGCCCCTGTTCACTCTCTGATCCAGCCTCCCTGCTGGGCCCCAAACAGGCCAGGCACACCCCCATTTTCAGCCTTTGAACAGGTGAGTCACTGCCTGGACACAC
>NW_007735048.1:59537-61456 GCF_000696425.1 Galeopterus variegatus
TATTCTTTGCTTTGTCTGCTGGTGTAGCCCAGGCACCAAGAACAGTGACTGGCATGTGAGTACAGTAAGTATTAAAATGTTTGTTGAATGAATGAATGAGGAAAAAACTATGAAGTACATCTTCAAGGGTCCCAACTGCAGTAGTTTTCACCGGTCCCATTCACTGTGAAAAGAAGAAGACCATCACTGCATGACATGTGTTTTCATGTGCTTATTCTGTGCCTGATGGTGTTGAGGTCTATCTGATGTATGCGATTCAGTGTAGTTCAGGGCCTACATCAATATGCTCGATATTAGAGCCATCCAAGGAAAGTTACTGGGTTCACCAGTTCTCAAACTTCCCATGAACAAAGGTGGGAAATTCAACGCAATAACATTCCGATCAATGTTCAGAGCAAGGAGTAGGCTCCAGTGGCCAATGCAGGCAGGTTCTGTCAGTACAATCTGAACAAGGGGGTGAAATCATGCATTTTCAGGAGTGCGGGTCACAGGGGATTCTACACTGTGCAGGACACTGGCTTCTCAGCTGCACTGGACCACCGTTCAAAATTTGTCCCTTAAAAGCTTCAAGATCTTTTTTTTTTTTTTCATTAAATTTTTATTAAGATCTTTGGGCAAAGAATTAAATCTCCTAAGCTTCAAATCTCTTTTCTATAAAACTTATTACTACTTTGTAAGTAATTTGGGGTATAGCATAAACCTGGGACAAGTAAAATAGGTGGCCAATGTAAATTTAAGCAAATATTTAAGCATATAAGCAAATACTTATATGACAGAAATTGAAGTGAGATCGTTTCCTTTAAGGAATCAATCGCAAACAGGAGTTGGAAAATGACTATGTTTCAGATCATTAATAACTTACTATTGATAAGAAAGGCCACTGTCAAAGTTAGTTTTCATAATGCACTTCTGCATTTAAGATAAAATTTTAAAGCCAAATGGAGATTTAATTATTCCAGGGCTCAAAATAATACAGTTACGGGGCTGTCTGAAGTGTTATTTTCTTTTAAAATCTGAAGTAATTTAGGAAACTATTATGTCACTTTCTAATTATTGCTTTTTCCTTCATCATCATCAGACTAGACTGAGTAGCTCTTGGTGAAGAAGACTGATTTATCTTCATTAAATCAATCCAGATGTTGAAATGACACAGATCATGGGAGGAGAGTAGTGGTAAAAAAGAATGCTCTATAAAAGGCACATCTTGGAGAGCTGAAGGTCACCTGTGCGGGGCACAGGAAGATGCTGCTTTGGCAGGGCTGTAAGTCTTCTGACTGTTCACCTGCACCGATTACATTTCTCTTACAGAAAACAATAGGAAACACAAGGAGGCATTTGGTCGAATCTACAGTATGGGTGAAAATGGCTTCTTATTTAACACACTTCCTGTAAACAAATTCTTCTGATACATGACCTAGTGTATATCAAGCTCTTTTAAGACATGAGGTAAAACAACCACAGAAATCATTAAAGAAAGGTAAACTGATTTTTAAAAATTAAAGTAATTTTAGCTGTAAACTTTTAAAGATTTGTTCTATGAATTTATTTGTATTACAGACTATTTCAAACATGAAAAAGCAGAGAGAATATTATAACACACAGTCATACAGTTTTAACTCAGAAAAAATAAAAGCTAAATCTTTGCAGCAATTACCTCAGCTATTTTATGCAATTAATTTTTTGCAGGTTTATTCTTTTTCACTCCCTTCTCTCCTTTTCCATAAGTAGCCTCTATCTTTAAGTTGATTTTTATATTTTTCTCTATTGCTTATTAGTATCTATAAAAAGTGTGGTATTTTTAAAAAGTTTTACTTAAATGCTCTCATAATTATAAGTATCAACTTGCAGTTTGCTTTTGCAGTCAATATTATTTTTAAAATGTATTCATTGGGATACATAAAGATCAATTTCACTCAATT
>NW_007735048.1:62083-76407 GCF_000696425.1 Galeopterus variegatus
CAGTCAATATTATTTTTAAAATGTATTCATTGGGATACATAAAGATCAATTTCACTCAATTTTAACTACTTTTCTTTGTAGGAATTTATGACAAATTATTCACTTCCCTATTCACTTTCCTAATGAGATACAATATTGCAATTCCAAGTTTTTATTAATGCAAATAATACTGCAAGAAAAACATTTTTATACTTCTCATTCTGCACATGTAGGATTGCTTTTATAGCATATATCCCTAAAAGTGGAACCGTCAAATTTCAGCTTTCACAAACACTGCCAAATTTCTCTCCAAAATGGCTTAAGCAAAGTGTACTTGCACTAGCAGTATTTAGATTTCTGTATCCCTGCATCTCCACCCAATCTTGGAGTTATCAGACTTAATAATCTACCAATCATATGGTATCATAGTACTATAATAATTCACACTTTTCTGACTATCAGTGAGGTTGGCATTGTATTTTAGATTCATGTTCATTAGTCCTATATATTGTGGAAAAGACCAATTGTATACATGTTTTGCATACAAAGGTATTGGGAGTTTTGAAGTTTAAATATATATTACATTGATTATAATGTCATCTTCCATATGGATAACTATATGTATATATTGCAATATGATTCAAAATAAAATACTCTTAATATTGTTAAGCAACTCAAATTGCTCATATTACCACACAGAAGCATTCTTTAAACAGATTGATATATTTTTATCCTCAAATGCATTGTTATGTTGAGACAATATTATTTTTATTTTTTAACTTAAGTTTATATCATAAGTATTTAAAATTGCTATTTAAATGGTTCTTAAGCATTGCATTTAACAGCTATATAAGTTTCCATTAAATCTATATAATGCAATTCTTAACCATTCACCTGTTTGAAGAGGGATGAATACAGGTTTTGATATTAAAGATTTTTTTGGGCCAATTAAAGTTATGGTTACAGTTATGATTATTTTCACCTTAGTTTTTTTTTTTTNTATGATTCAAAATAAAATACTCTTAATATTGTTAAGCAACTCAAATTGCTCATATTACCACACAGAAGCATTCTTTAAACAGATTGATATATTTTTATCCTCAAATGCATTGTTATGTTGAGACAATATTATTTTTATTTTTTAACTTAAGTTTATATCATAAGTATTTAAAATTGCTATTTAAATGGTTCTTAAGCATTGCATTTAACAGCTATATAAGTTTCCATTAAATCTATATAATGTAATTCTTAACCATTCACCTGTTTGAAGAGGGATGAATACAGGTTTTGATATTAAAGATTTTTTTGGGCCAATTAAAGTTATGGTTACAGTTATGATTATTTTCACCTTAGTTTTTTTTTTTTAAAGAAAAAAGCAAAACAAAACAAATTCAAATACAGATTACAGCTTTAACATAAGTTCTGGCTACTTATTTTACCACAAGTATTTGTGTGTGTGTGTGTGTGTGTGTGTGTGCATGTATATGTGTTTTTAGTCTTTATTTTTCATTACACCTAAATAATAAGAACGAGCAACAATGTGTTGGATTTCTCCCACTTATTTATAACTAACAATGAAATATCTACATTGACTCATTTCCCTCTTTCATAAATAAAAGCATTAATTTTATGCTTTTATTTTCATTATTGATGCCAATGTAGAAAAATAGATAATAGTTATGTGAGGTGTGTCTTAATCACCATAATCTACTCTTACTCCGATTTGAGGAACTAGGAAGTTCCTAAGTCCTCGTCTCTTGGACTGAGGTCCAAACATAAGCAGTGAATTGTGGGGAGAGAAGAATCGATAGCCCAGGAGAAGCAGCAAGGCGGGCTAACATCCTCCTAATCCATGGCTGTCGTTTTCCTTCCTCGATGTGAAGACAAGTAAGAGAACTGACTACAAGAGTCGCAGGGTGTCTGCGTACGTCTGTCCTGCTCACGTGGAGCTATGTTACCTAGTGAATCTCACTGGGCACTACCGGGAATCCCATCTACTGACAATGTCGTTTCTGGCTGAAGATTTGGATGATGTTTTGGTTATTCCAGACATCACTACAGTCAGTATGTTAGTGGAGAACTGGGTTTCTTTCCAGAACAAAATGAACACAAAGCTTTTTATCCCCCTCTTTTTTTTCCCTGTTGTCTTTGATGGCATGTAAAAGACACATTACTGTGCAAACGGGAATGTCTGGCCTGTAGCTCTGCTTATAACATATAAGTTCCATATTCAGCATAGGGAGGTATGTTATAAGATATATTGTCTATGCAAAGACATTTCCGTTTTTTCAAATGTTTGAGACACTAAAGACACCTTTTTTTGGTGGGATTATAATTTGGAAAATATCTGTCTGTTATGATTACGATTCAAATTTTTAAGAAGTCATATTTAGATTTTATTGCTTAGTCATGATCCATCTTTATTTCTTGAAATTTTTATTTTTTTAAAAATGTGGAAACAAGGCAAAAATGATATAAAGCCTACATGCACATGCAGAAAGATATAGTGCTTACGGCTTAAGACTACTGAGGGCAATCAAGATCCTTTGGGAGGAGGGAACTACTAATAAATTATTGTTCTTCAGGCCCCCAGGACTGAAGAGGTTTCTCTGCAGAAAGCCCAAAGAGGTGAACTTCAATGGCACCTTTTACCTGTAGGCAGATGTCCTCTTAAGACAACCAGCCCAATTTCAGCTTATTCCTGGTTCTGCCTGAGAAAAAAGGGTATTCACAAGAAGTGATTCTGTCTACAATTTGAAAATACTCTTTGACATATTTGATCTTTCAGGAGAGAAACGTGATCTCTTTAAACAATTCTACTTGTCAATTCTGCTCTTACAATCATCCTTAAAAGCATCGTGCAATCTCATACAATTCTGGCAAAATGAGCCCCTTAAAGTCTTACATTCCCCTAAAACAGGGAGTCAACTGGTTTTACCTACTCAAGGTAGAAGTTTCCTTGCACCTTGATTTTATATGTCATTCAATATCACTTCTAATATTTATACATATGAGGGTTGCCAATGACACTGAGAAATTATTTTTTTCATATTTTATAAACTCGAGTAAGAAGTACTTAGCAAACTGCATGGCTGAGGATGAGGATAACAGTCACATTCTACAGTGTTTACTTTTTTTTTTTTTTTTTTTTTTTTTTTTTGCATATCTATTATGGATTATAGGCAGAAAATATTTGTAATCCAAAGTTTTAGGGCATTTTATCTCCTGTATTTGAATAAAGACTTTTTATTCACATTAAAAGCATTTATTTTTAGCTTAACTGTAATAACATGGTACATTTTATGTGACAGCTTGATATTCCTTTGTCCCAGTGGATATCTTTCACAATTCAAAAAATTTCAATAGCAATTATTCAGCATCAAAATGTCATTATCACTGCTCATTTTTCTAATTTCGCTTGAAGAGTCCTCTCTTTCATAGTATTTACAATCCACTGGCTCTTTCTTCCAGTTCCCCGCATTTCCTTTTCTAAGTGTCATTTTTGCCTACCATTCAAGTATGGGTCAAGTTTAGAATAAAGGGAGTTTATTTAGGATTCATTCTAATTGACAATAAATAGCCTGGGGATTTAGCTGCCACAGCTGTCCCTTATTAGATCATAGTTCAGGTCATCAAATTAAAATAAGGCTGTCCTAAATTCTGCACTGTACAAAGGAAGAAAGAAAAACCATTAGGCCTTCTCAGAAAGCCCTTTAGATTGAATTATGTTGATGGTTCGTGTAGAGAATGGGCTAGATGACAGCTGACTTAGAGCAGCCTGTCACCGAAGCTAATGCTCACGTGTCATGGTTTACTTTGGGGCACAAGGAAGCTCACAGTTGACTGGCTGTCAGCTTTGGTTCAGAAGGTCAAGGTGTATAAGGTGAGGATCTCTCTGTGCTTTCAGCATGTTGCTTTGAGCCTTCCATTCCTGAAGTCTGGGTTTTGTAAATTATGGGACATTATGGGTCTGTGTGCAGAGTTTTAAATTGCTGTCAGGTTTGGAGGCTGTTTTGCTTTTATCCAAGTTTTTGTAGGTGACTTACTTGGGAGATATACCTAAAACTAACTGACATTGAGAAATGATATTTGGCAATGTCATATAAGGTTGTATGCTAAGGGTGAAAATCAGTTCCTTTGCTTCCATTTTCCCTAATAAGTTTACATTTTTTTCCTAAAAATATAATAGCACTGTAGATTGATACTATAGTATTTGCGTTTAAAATTAACTAGATATGTTTTCTTTCTCTAATTTTCAGTCCCAATTGCCAACTATGTATAAACAAGATTTTAAAGACATATTCTAAGGTTGGATGGGTGATGGTAGGGCAGAGAAGAGGTTGCTGAGCTTAAAAACATACTAATTTTTTTGTTGTTCTTTTTCCTGTCCAAAATAAAACGATAGTACAGAAAATGAGAACACTGAAGTTTAGTCAATTAACTCTCAAAGTCTGTTGGAACAGTCTTCCCCAACACTGCTTCTGATGTGCTGGGCACAGGTCAGGAGACACAGACTGTTTGGATTGAATTGAAGTCATGTGGTGGGTGGGGCTGAGACTTCCTCATTAAATACAGCACGACATTTGAAAACGTTCTTCACTTTTGGAAGATCTGACTATGGACTTAGGCTATTCAATAAATGATGTGGAATATCATAACTTCATAACCTGAAAATGGCTTATAGTCTAAAACCTTACACTGCAAAACTAACCTTCCTTTGCTCAATATGAGATGGGCCATTTTATTAAGAACTACGGGGGCCATGTGACATTACTGAGATTTTTATTCATATGAAGCTTTCATTTTCCCTGATATTTAGAAAACTATAGATGACACTGTCATTTTTTTTCCTCATTGTAAAGTGAAAAGAAACTAATCTTTATAGGATACAAACTATGTATGATCATTTTGATAGGTAAGTGTACATGTACTAACTCATTTAAGACTCTGAGGTAAATAATAGCATTTAGTGAATCTACAATGTTTCACTAAACACTGTCTTGTTCAAAATTAAGGACATGAAAATCTATTTATTATTTCTATTGACTCAATAAAACACCGGTCGTGTGATCTACGTTTATAACCTGAGCCTCAGGAGCTCTTCCAAGTTTGGAATCCAGTTCCTAAAATATTACTATGGCTAATTGTCTTCCATCCTTTAATAAGTCTTCCCAAATCAGCTTCACGTAGTACGAGAGAACAACAAGAGAAACAAAGCATTGCTAGCTTGGCAAATGAAGCTTCTAGTGATATTAAAGAACATCTTTATCTTCTCATCTTGTAAATTGAGCACATTATTCATTTAGTAATTTTTCCTTGAAATGTTGATTTAGGTAAGTAAATTGCTTAGAAATCTCAAAAAATAAGGGCATAGCATCAGCATGAAATATTATTAGCAGCAATAAAGACCCTGTGCCATAATTACTAATATATTTTTCTTTAAGATGGAGCAAAGATAAAATTAACACTAAAGAAATCAGTCTCACAAAACAATTATTTTTTATTTTAGTAAATGACAACTGTGCCCGGTGTGGCTCAATTCATGGAAAAAGTCTAAAACATAATTTCCTCTAAATCATCTCTAGTGTTTTCATCAAATATAATGCAAAATCAAAACATATTACTTATTAATCAGCCCTTTTTTAAGGTGACTTATGCCTGTTAAATTGTAGTTTAGGAATGTATCTTGGGTACGAATTTGCTTTATACTTTATAAGATTCTGAAGAGAATTTCCATTTGTATAGTAGAGACAGAGCACAGATTGGCGTGTTACAAACAGTAATGCCACTGAACGTGGAGCTATACCACATGATTCCGTGAAATATCCCTGCCATAATTATATTTGAACAAATTTGACTAAATTTATTATAGCCTTTATATTCCCTGAAATTTTACACTCAATCTATCAAATAATTGTTATACACATAGTATTTTTAGTTCCAATTTCACATGTACTGAATTTGTTTTTCTTTTTTGTTTTTCTTTCCAAATATGAAAGACTTTCTCTTTCACTCTTGCTGTTAATCGGGGAGTAGGGTAGGACTTGCCTGCATATGAACTCTAAATAACCCCCTTTCTCCACATTTCTATGAGGTGCCACTAACACGTTATAGGCATGGATCTGAGCTTTATCTCCACTTGTTAAAATATTTGCTAGTCTGCAGCAAAGTACAGCTAAAAGTACAGTGCAAGGTTTATTAATGTTGGGATCAAAAAAGCTTCTGTCTCAGTAAGTGTTATTGCCTTTTATTTGATACAAAAATGTCATATATTTAAAGGACACCTGATAGTGGAGAAAAGCTATTGTAAGAATTTTAAAGACTGGAAACAAGTACCTCATTTTTTTCATAAGAGAAAAGAATGTACCCCTTAATTTCAAGGTTTGTATTTGTCACTTTTATTTTAATATATTTTCATATAATCAATAACCATTTCTCATAATTCTGATGTATTTTAAAATCACTAAAATATTTGCAGTAGCAGTGGTTATTTTTAATTGGCATAATTATAAAAATATTTCTTCCCTACTTCTCCTGACCTCTCAGTACTTCACTGTAAAGGTGGTGGTCTCATCAGAATTTAATGGCAAGACATTTGGGTGTCAATCAAATGTGTGGACACAAAGCTTCATCTGCAATATTTTTTTCTCAGCCATTTTATACTTTTAGTTTCAGTGATGGAATTATTTTCCTCTGTGCAACCTGGGTTTAGAGAAGAAGATAAAATCTTAATGAAAACCATGTTCATCAGCAGCAATGACATTTGATTTGATGCTGATAGTTTAATCAAATGATTTATAATAATTAATTAAATTTATATACACCTAGAAAAGTATTGGCATACTATTTCACGTGTAAAAATAAAAGAACGGGAGCAGACAAAGTTCATAGTTTCATTTAAACAAAAATGAAACAATAATAACACTCAACAATAACTTTTACTTTCTGAGCACTTTAGAAGTATTTTAGATACTTTGGTATTTTAGTCATGTATTTAGATAGTTTATTTCAAAAATTTGTACAAAGATTTGGAGACATGGGTAGTTCTACACTAACCTTAAAATTGAGGAAACTGGTGTTTCAAATGTCTTAATTTTCAATTAAATTAGTTGCTCAATTAATTCAAAGAGCTAATAAATATCAGATATGGAGCTGGAACGCAGATTGGTCTAACTATAAAGCTTATGTTTATTATAATACAATGATCTTCTATTTAAAATACTATCTGTATTTCAAACAGCTGGAACGCTATAAAGCTTATGTTTATTATAATACAATGATCTTCTATTTAAAATACTATCTGTATTTCAGTTTGAAACAGACATGATGTTGAAGTATTCCACAGTTAATGAAGGACTTAGGCAACAAAAAAATCAAACATGTTTGAACAACCATATTGGAGATGTACTGTTTCTTTTAGTTATTTAGTTACATTTCCAAGTATTTTAGATCAAATCATTGAGGCTATTGATTCCAAGCTTAACAATAATAAGATTTTTTTTTATTATATTGTGATATATATTTTTTACAAAAAATTTGAGATTTTTATGCAATGCAAGTTGTGCATGATTAAATTTATGTAACTTATAGCTGAGACCTAAATAGGCACACATTTCAAGAAAATGAAAAGTAAAAATGTTTCTGATTCTTAAGAAAATATAAATCCTCAACAAATAAAAAAAAATAAAATTGTTGGGATTAATCTCCTGAGATTTTTGTTTCTGACAATTTTTGAAAGAATTCACGAATTTGTGTTAGCCTCAATCATTTCATTATGTTTTCTTGTTTTTATTACTGAAAAATGCCAGGGCTAAATAACTCTAATGTACTTCAATCATTTAATTAGCTAAAAAGTAAATAAAATGAATTAGAATTAGAAAAAAATATTTAGAATATGCAAGTACTTGTCTGGCAATAAACCCACATCCATGTAGCAGGATCAGATGAGGCTGAGATTTCAGTGTGTTGGGATCCTCCTACAGAAGTCTTCAGAAACTTCCCTCTGGTCCTGATGGTAGTTTTTCTATTTTTGGAGAGATTGAAAAATCCCACTGTATGGTAGATTGCAAAGTATCACTGCAAAGCAACTTTGTATTTTTATCAGTGACTGACGCAGAAAAAGCATCACCTCAATAAATACAAAAGGTAGGGCCAGCCCGGTGGCGCACTGGATAGTGCGCCGCTTGGGAAGTGCGGCGGCGCTGCCGCCCGAGGGTTCGGATCCCACATACAGACCAGTTCCCGCTCACTGGCTGAGCGAGGTGCGGGAGCAACACCGAGGGTTGCGATCCCGTTGCCGGTCCCCGGTCCGGTACGGGGGCAACACTGAGGGTTGCGATCCGTTGCCGGACACGGAAAAAGACAAAAGACAAAATAAATAAATAAATAAATAAATAAATAAATAAATACAAAAGGTAAAACTAAGCAAGTACTTAGCTCAAACATAAAAACTTTGTTTGCTTTTAATTAACAAATTACTTATCTGTAGGAATAATCTGTCTATAACTCTTTTACATTATTCTAATAAAATTTTTCAAATATTCACTTTTAAAGAAATTTTGAGTCATAACCTCAAATATTTCTGGAAATATGAAGACTGGAATATAATGATACCAAGATATAACAAAATATTTTTTATTAATGATTAGACCTTACTTAAAAGCTATTACAACATTGAGATCCTGATTTTTGAGGCAACTGTATCTAATTTCTTTTTTTGTATCAATAGCATAAATTCTCACCTCTTTTCATATTCTCTTAGTTCATCTTAGCACTTTGAGCTTAAGAAATTAGATTCTCAGCATGCATGTAGCACCCTAGCTATTGCTTTAGTAAGGTATTGTTGAGTGTTGTCTGTTAGCACATAAAAGAACATTTACAAGCATTTATTTACAGTAACTTGGTTGTGTTTAAACAAACCTAATTAGCATAATGGCTCCGGTTGCTATTTCCCCATACCTTACTCCAGACTTTAGAGTTCACTTCATCATCATCATCATCTACACTAGTGTTTTACTTTATGTCTACAGAAGAGACTATACACAAAATAAAGCATACATTAACAAAACCATTACCCACAGCAAGAGCCAAACACTTCTATTGCTGGGGAAAGTGTATCACAAATGGTCTTACTTTCATCATAACTGAGGATTTTTAGAGAACTCCATATACCAGCTGAATGCTGGCATGGTGGTGTGCTGAAAAGTACCATGGATCTGAGTGGTAGTCAAATTACTTCATCAAGATTTGCTAAAGGTAATATGTTCAAAATAATACATTCTTGCAAAAGTATAATAGACACCATCAAAGAAAAAGGCACACATTAGAACCCTATACTTATGAATGTGGAGACTGAAGAGGAAATAAACATTCTAGAAAACAACGTGATGTCCCTATCCCATCCCTGGAGAAAAAAATAATTTTAAAACTTTTGGTGAATAAACAAAATGTGTTCAAATCCTTGTAGTATTTTGTAATTTGGGGGAAGTTTTCTATTTATTTATTTATTGTAATATAGTTGATCTCACCTGTCTGTGGGGTACAGAGTTGAATATTGTTACCTGTGTGCAATATGTGATGCTCAAATCAGGATAATCCATATATTCAACATTATACAATGTAATCAGTTTTGTGACCATTTATCAATTCCTCACTCACCCACCAACCCCCTTCCGCACCTCTGGTAACCTCAGTTCTGTTTTCTCCTGAAGGTTCAACGTACTATTGTGATTGTTGTACCTTTCTTTTTTTCATTTTTAATTTATTTGTTTACTCTTTAACTCTCACTTATGAGTGAGTACATGCTATATTTCTCTTTCTGTGCCTTGCTTATTCCGCTTAACATAAGTTCCTCCATGTTGCTGAGAATGACAGTATTTCGTTCTTTTTTACGGCACAGTAGTTTTCTATTGTGTAAATATACTGCTCTTTCCTTATCCAGTCATCTGATGATGGACATTTAGGTTGGCTCCAAGTCTTGGCTGTTGTAAATGGGAGTGCAGGTGTCCCTTCAGCATGTGAAGTTTTCTAAAAAGATGAGGAAGTGAAAGCTCACCTGTATTGCGTCGGTAATTTTTCAGAAACACAAGAATCTCCCGGAATTTGGTTTTCCACACCCTCTTCCCCATCCTTCCTCAGGGAGGATAGAAGAAGAAACATAGTATGAGTCTGATGTTCAAGCTGATTACTATTAGCAGCAAGGAAACTGACCATTATTAATTATATTTTAAAGCTTCTGAACTCCAAAACATTTTAAATTGGTTAAGATAATATTTAAAAATCTACAAAAATTATGAAGTTTATAATTAACTCAAATGAATATGCTAATTTACCAGTTAAGAAAAATAAAGGTGTACCTTGTTTTATTGTATTTCATTTATTGCCTTTAGCAGATAGTGCGTGTTTTGCAAATTAGAGGTTTGTGGCAACCCTGCACAGAGCAAGGCTATGAGAACAATTTTTCTAAATGCACGTGCTCACTTCATGTCTCTGTGTCACGTTTTGATAATTCTCACAATATTTCTAACTGTCTTCTTATTATCCTATCTTTTATGGTGATCTGTGATCTATAATGTTACTACTGTTATTGTTTGGGGTGCCAGTGAACCTCACCCATATAAGACAGTGAACTTAATCAAAAGTGCTTGTGTGTCCTGACCGCTCCATGGACCGGCCTTTTCTCAATCTTTCTCCTTCAGGCCTTCTCCCCATTCCCTGAGACACAACAATACTGAAATTAGGCCAATTAATAATCCTACAATGGCCACCCATATAAGACAGTGAACTTAATCAAAAGTGCTTGTGTGTCCTGACCGCTCCATGGACCGGCCTTTTCTCAATCTCTCTCCTTCAGGCCTCCTCCCCATTCCCTGAGACACAACAATACTGAAATTAGGCCAATTAATAATCCTACAATGGCCGGCAATTGTTCAAGTGAAAGGAAGAGTCACACGTCTCTATTTTCAATCAAAAGCAAGAAATGATGAAGCTCAGTGAGGAAAGCACGTCAAAAGCTGAGACAGGCCAAAAGCTTGGCCTCTGGTGCCAAACGATTAGCCAACTTGTGAATGCAAAATAAAAAATGTCTTGAAGAAAAATGATAATGCTACTCCAATGAACACATGAATGAATATAAAGCAAAACAGGCTTATTGCTGATATGGAGAAAGCTTGAGTGGTCTGGATAGACTGTCATACCAGCCTCACCAGCCTCAACATTCCCAAGCTAACGCCTAATCCAGAGCAAGGCCCTAATTCTCTTCAATTCTGTGAAGGCTGAAAGATGTGAGGAAGCCACAGAAGGAAAGTCTGAAGTTAGCACAGGTTGGTTCACGAGTTTTAGGGAAAGCAGCCAACTCCATAACATAAAAGTGCAAGGTGAGGCAGCAGGTGCTGATGTGAGAACTGCAGCAAGTTTTCCAGAGGCCTAAGATCGATCACTGAGGAAGGTGGCCACACTAAACAGCAGATTTTCAATGTATATGAAACAACCTTCTATTGGAAGAAGATGCCATCTAAAACTTTCATAGCTAAAGAAAAGTTAATGTTTGGCTTCAAACTTTCAAATAACAGGCTGACATTCTTATTAGGGGCTCATATAGCTGATGACTTCAAGTTGAAGCCAATGCTCACTTACCATTACAGAAAACCTAAGGGCCTTCGAACTATGCTTAATCTACTCTGCTTTTGCTCAGTAATAGAACCACAAAGCGTGGATGATAGCACAACTGTTTACAGCATGATTTGCTGAATATTTTAATCTCACTGTTGTGACCTGAACAGAAGAAAAGATTCTCTTAAAAATATTGCTGCTCACTGACAATGCCCCTGGTCACCCAGGAGTTCTGATGGAGATGTACAGGAAGATTAATGTTGTTTTCATGACTGCTAACACAACATCCATGCTGCTGCCCATGGATCCAGGAGTAATTTCGAATTTCAAGTCCTTTCATTTAAGAAATACATTCTATAAGGCTATAGATGCAATTGATCATGTTTCCTCTGATGGATCTTGCCAAAGTAAATTGAAAAACTTCTGGAAAGAGGGCCGGCCCGTGGCTCACTCGGCAAAGTGCGGTGCTGATAACACCAAGGCCACGGGTTCGGATCCTATATAGGGATGGCCGGTTTGCTCACTGGCTGAGCGTGGTGCTGACAACACCAAGCCAAGGGTTGAGATCCCCTTACCGGTCATCTTTAAAAACAAAAAACAAAAAACAAACAAACAAAAAAACTTCTGGAAAGGATCACCATTGTAGATGCCATTAAGAACATTTGTGATTTATAGGAGGAGGTCAAAATATCAACATTAACAGGAGTTTGGAAGAAGTTAATTCCAATTCCAACCCTTATGGGTCATTTTGGGTTCAAGACTTTACTGGAGGAAGTCACTGCAGATGTGGTGGAAATAGCAAGAGAACTAGTATTAGAAGTGGAGTCTGGAGATGAGATTGGATTGCTGCAACTTCATGATCAAACTTTAGTGGATGAGGAGCTGCTTCTTATGGGTGAGCAAAGAACATGGTTTCTCGAGATGGAAACTACTCTTGGTGAAGATGCTGTGACAGTTGTTGAAATGACAAAAAAGGATTTAGAATGTGATATAACCTTAGTTGGTAAAGCAGTGGCAGGTTTTAAGAGGATTGTGTCCAATTTTGAAAGAAGTCCTACTGGAGGTAAAATGCTATCAAACAGCATCACATGTTACAGAGAAATATTTCATGAAAAGAAGGGTCAATCAATGTGGCAAACTTGACTGTTGTCGTACTTTAAAAAATTGCCAGAGCCACCCCAACCTTCAGCAACAACCACCTTGATCAGTCAGCAGCCACCAACACCAAGGCAGGTCCCTCCACCAGTAAAAAGATTATGACTAGTTGAAGGCTCAGGTATCTTTAGCATTTTTTTAGTGATAAAGTATTTTTAATTAAGGAATGTGCATTGATGTTTAAACATAATTATATTGCACACAATATACTACATTATAGTGTAAACATAATTTTTATATGCACCAGGAAACCAAAAAGTTCATTGCAATATTTGCATTTTTGTGATGGTCTGGAACTGAACTCACAATATCTACAAGGTATGCCTGTGACACTGTATATTGGTGAAGAAAGTAGATTTTCAATAAATATCTTGAGACAAATGGGCTACATCGATTTTTTCAAAAAATAAATTTAAGATAGATCAGATAACATTCTAATCTTTTAATACTATCTCAGGACATTTGGGTCTTTTCTAAACATAACACATAAATAAGACAATATAAACAAAAATATTAATAATTTAACTATTTGGTAAATTTTACTACATCAATAGTGTGGTAAAAAATCATAAGAAGGTAAATCCTTGAAAACTATAAACCAGATGAGAGAGAAGGGATTTGATCTCCATTTGATGAAAAGCTCTTAGAAATCAAAAGGAAAGAAATAAACTGTCAGAGAAATCCACAAAGGTTATGAACATACAGTAAATAAAAAATAGCCCGTATTTCACATCTATTTTCTCACATAAGAATCTACAAATAGCTAAATTAAAGATAAGTTTTTCTGATGCTAATAGTTTTTTTTAAGTAGGAACTAGAATGTGTTGCTTTATAATTTTTATTAAAAATAATATGTGGTTCCTTTAATGGCATGTGAATGAATTAATAAAGTTATATTTTATTTTGCTATCATATTATTATAAAAAGATCATCATTTTAATTCAATTTGATTAAATTCCAGAAAAATATTCTAAATGTTCTTACTGCAGGAAAGGGGACACATTACCTGTAAAACAAGAATAAATAAAACACAAGGCCTGTCTTCCAATAATATAAAATTTACTGAGAGCTGCTAGCACATTTACATGACTGTAATATAAGGTTCATTTGGGTAAATGTTTTAATGGGAGTGGTGGGAACTAAAGCGTCATTTGGATTGCACAATTTGGAAATGCACCAAGGAGGAAAAACCTCTTTCACAAGGATGGGTGGAAACTGGGGAGGCTGATGTTGAGAACAAAATGTGATTTGAGACAGAGTACCACTAGTCATTTACTCAAAACTTTAAAAATTATTAGTATTTTAAATTGTAATTGATTATTAATGCTAATAATAATAAATTCAAATTAATGCTACTAATTCATTCATACAAATCATGATACTTCATTACACCCTTTGCCCGACCTATCACTTCTCAAACCCGCTCCCTCCCTTCCCTCCATCTCTACCATCCTTAAGTTCTCTCCTTCTGAAAGTTCAACTTACTGTTGAAGTCTTTTCTTTCTTTCTTTCCTTCTTTCCTTCCTTCCTTCCTTCCTTCCTTCCTTCCTTCCTTCCTTCCTTCCTTCCTTCCTTCCTTC
>NW_007735048.1:77335-81742 GCF_000696425.1 Galeopterus variegatus
CTTCCTTCCTTCCTTCCTTCCTTCCTTCCTTCCTTCCTTCCTTCCTTCCTTCCTTCCTTCCTTTTTATCTTTCTCTTTCTTCCTTCCTTCCTTTCTTTCTTCCTTCCTTTCTTTCTTTCTTTCTTTCTTTCTTTCTTTCTTTCTTTCTTTCGCTTCCTTCTTCCCTCCTTTCCTCCTCCCCGCTCCCACTTTCCTTCCCTCCTAGCAGCCAGTTAGTTTTGAGTGAGAACATGTGGTGCTTCTGTTTCTTTGTCTGGCTTATTTAGCAATTCCTTCTTCCCTCCTTTCCTCCTCCCCCCTCCCACTTTCCTTCCCTCCTAGCAGCCAGTTAGTTTTGAGTGAGAACATGTGGTGCTTCTGTTTCTTTGTCTGGCTTATTTAGCAATGTTCTGTATCAGTCGAGGTTCAATCAGGAAAATGGAAACAGCTCTAGTTCCTTCAAGTGGAACTACACTTAATCCTGGGAATTATATGTTTATAAAACTGCTGGCTGGTGTGAACTTCAAGGAAGGCCACTGTCAACTCTCAATTTTGCCACAGTCTTTAATAACAGCTGGATATCACAGCCATTTAAAGAACTGCCTCTCTGATCTCTGATGCATGCTGTGTCGAGGTGGGTATTTCACAGGAATTTCACAGCCTAGACGCTGCTGCAAGCCCTCAGGTTGGCTGAGGGCCATGTGTTTAAGAGAACAGAGATAGATACAGAGACCAAGCACAGAGAGATTGGAAGGAATCTGAGAATGTTGCATCAACTTGTTCCTGAGACCTTGTGCCCCTTGCAGTATTTTACATATTTATGTATCTATTGCATGACTTAATAAATTCAGCCTTTTGCCTAAAGTAGCTGAGATTTATTTTCTGTCTCCTGCAATCAAAGGGATCCTGATTAATATAAGTCCCCTCACTTTCATGGTAGTTTTCATTTGTTAGCACAGAGTTTTCCCAAAACAGTTTCCTCTGTTTTCTGAATTATTCCAGTTTTCTCCTTTGCAGAGAATGATAGGGCTCTCCATCAGGTAAGGATAAAGTAACTTTCCTCATTAGCTTCAGAGGCAGCAGTTCTGTGAGCATCTCAGCCTCTAGGTGGCCCTGGGTGTGTTAGCTGACTGCTCTGCCTTGGATTCTCCATTTGAAATGGAAGTGATAGTAGTTGCAAGGTCTAGGCGAGCTGGAATGAGCAGGTGGAACGCTGTGTGTGAGGAACGCTGCCCACCAAAGGCACGGAGAAAATGCCCTGGATGTGGCAGCCAGCATTGTTAATGCTTCCTGTTTGCCAGTGTTCAAAGTTGAGAAACCGTCTGTGAATATGATTGAGGATTAAGGAAAGAAAATCTTAGGAAACATCTATCATCAAATGTATTTGTTGTTTCCTTACTTTCATAAGCAATATTCTTCCTCCTCTCCATCACTTGAATTAAAACCTACAGGCTGATAGAACACAGGCAGTGGAACCAGGAACACTTGGGTCTTATCCCAACCCTTGGACTGAATGTGTGACTTTAGGAAGAAAGTTTAATTCCCATCCACATTTCAATTTATTTATATGCATGTTAGGGATGATAATAGTTTCTATCTTGTGCTCTCTTATGAATGTTAAATAATACGTTGCAGAAAAAGTAATCAACATAGTGACTGGCATAGAAATAAATTTTTAGTGAGTGGTAGCTATCATCCCCGTCACCCAAGCCTGAATTATTAATTTACCTGAACATATATTTTTAAGAAGAGAATCTATGTAAAGTCTGAGTGAAAGGGAAACAGAAAACCAAAAGAAATTTGGGTTCATGTTTTTATCTTTAATAGAAATGTCTTGGTATTCTTAGAAATCAATACATAAAGGCAGAAAATAGTTCAGATTATTTCTACCTAAATTTGGCCTCTCCTGGGAAACTTTTGAAACAACTTTTGTTCAGTTCAGTCTACCCTCAGCCAATTGCAGCAGGATCTCCAGAGACGAGACTTGGCTATTGGCACTGCTGCCCACCAAAGGCACGGAGAAAATGCCCTGGATGTGGCAGCCAGCATTGTTAATGCTTCCTGTTTGCCAGTGTTCAAAGGTGAGAAACAGTCTGTGAATATGATTGAGGATTAAGGAAGGAAAATCTTAGGAAACATCTATCATCAAATGTATTTGTTGTTTCCTTACTTTCATAAGCAATATTCTTCCTCCTCTCCATCACTTGAATTAAAACCTACAGGCTGATAGAACACAGGCAGTGGAACCAGGAACACTTGGGTCTTATCCCAACCCTTGGACTGAATGTGTGACTTTAGGAAGAAAGTTTAATTCCCATCCACATTTCAATTTATTTATATGCATGTTAGGGATGATAATAGTTTCTCTCTTGTGCTTTCTTATGAATGTTAAATAATATGTTGCAGAAAAAGTAATCAACATAGTGACTGTCATAGAAATAAATTTTTAGTGAGTGGTAGCTATCATCCTCGTCACCCAAGCCTGAATTATTAATTTACCTGAACATATATTTTTAAGAAGAGAATCTATGTAAAGTCTGAGTGAAAGGGAAACAGAAAACCAAAAGAAATTTGGGTTCATGTTTTTATCTTTAATAGAAATGTCTTGGTATTCTTAGAAATCAATATATAAAGGCAGAAAATAGTTCCGATTATTTCTACCTAAATTTGGCCTCTCCTGGGAAACTTTTGAAACAACTTTTGTTCAATTCAGTCTACCCTCAGCCAATTGCAGCAGGATCTCCAGAGACGAGACTTGGCTATTGGCACTTTGAAAAATATATCTCAGACTTAAAAATGAAACTGGAATTGAGAACCACTGACCTCAGTCTCATTGAAAAATTCTTCCTCCCCTAAAATTTCAGACAGGAGGAAAATGGTACATGATCTGGTGAAAATAGAAACTGAAATGTAAGAGAACTAGGTGCTCCTTACTTCACTGCCAGTGACTATTTTGTTGTAGATAAATCTTCCCGTCTCTCAGCATGAAATGATATAAAATAAAATAAATTACTTGGAAAGTTATAAGCACAAAGAAAAAAGTCATTGCAATGTCAGGTTGTTTCTTCAGGTACATAATTGCAGAACTGTGGAAATGAAAGTGGAACTTTGGGCAACTGTAGAGATATCTGGAGCAGTTAACTCTGAAACCTTAACCTTATGGACACTTAGGGTAAGTAACAGTACTTAGCCCTTATTTACTTTAAATTAGTCAAATGCTTCCTTGTTCTTTTTGTTTTACTTGATACATAATGTTTAAGCTGAGCCTCTATTATAGAAGTTTTGCTCTTTGAAGAGATAATAAGAACAAGTTGAACTCAAATTGTTCAGTAAATCTCAATCAGGGCTTTCATGCTATTTTATTGCTTTATTCTGCCATTATAAAACCACCCTATAAAGAACCTTGATGCAAATTACTAAAAATGACATTTGCATTTTAATCTGGCTAACTGAGGAAGAAAATGTTGGATCCCATTTTAAATAAACTGTTGTTTTAGGAAACCAGTGAGAGGAAACTCATTCTCAGGCTCTATAACCCCTGATATCATAATACTTGGACAATATCTTATTCTTACTATTTTGATTAATTTTTCATCTTGCAGATATATTTCTCAAAATTATTAAACCCAGCCATTGGTTCTCATATAATTCTATAAGCATAATTAGTCAGAAATAATGGATACCATATTATTTAATACAGACTAAAAACATTTCTGATCAAAAGAATACATTATCATATATAAAAGACATCTAACAGGCATCCATATTTCTTTTTAAAATTATGGTCAGCGAATTTCCAGGTTCTAAAGTAAATTAATACAATATGATATAAACAAAAATAGAAAATAAATAGTAATGCACATTTGAATATATTCATAATTTATGTATGTCTATATCGATTGATCTATCGATTGATCGATCTAAACTTGCAGACCTTAATCATTATGAATAACAGATATTTACAAATTTCTTTAGTTACTGCTAGTGATTATTATTTTAAAAGCTTAAAATCAATGTAAGAAACAAGGGAAATGGGCAGAGTGACAGTGGAGCCGCAGCACAGCGTTCCTGTCACCTGCTCACTCTGTGGTGGATTAAGGTTGGAAGTCTTCACCGTCTCCCTGCTCCTTTAACCTGCTTTCATGAGCTTCATTCCCTCCTTTCCCCTGGAAGCCCATGATGTCAATATGGAGATGTGAAGAGGTCTAATGAAATGAAAGTTTTTCTGATTACTTCTCTTTCCCTCATCTTTCTCTTGTATTTGTGCAGAGGAAAATCCACCTATTACTTACACTTTACATTAAAATCTGTTTCCTGTTAAAACTGATTTTCAGGGCCGGCCCAGTGGCGCACTGCTACAGTGCGCCGCTTGGGAGCGTGGCGGCGCTCCCGCCGTGGGTTTGGATCCCACATACAGACCGGTTCCCG
>NW_007735048.1:82282-83634 GCF_000696425.1 Galeopterus variegatus
TGAGGGTTGCAATCCATTGCCGGACATGAAAAAAGACAAAAAGGAAAAAAAAAAAAAAGAAAAAACTGATTTTCTATACTTTTTTAAAAAAAATATCTGAACTGAAAACTTGAAACATAGCCACAAAATGAGCCATTTAACACAGTTGAGTAATTGTTGGTTTTTGGTCCAGTTACACAGGAAACTTACTTTCCCCTTATACTCATAAATCAGAGAATATGAATTCTGATATAGTTAAACCTCAATTAGCAAAATGGAAAGAAGGTCAGAGACTTAATTTGGATAATGAGGATTTCAGATAAGGATGGGAAGTTCTTAATGTAAATGATGCATGTGGAGAAACTTGGCCTAATTCAGATAAGGGAGCTTTTTAGATAAGAGGTTCACATAATCAACTTTTCTGGGAGTGAATACAAATGTAGATGAAAATGCATTAAAAAAACAGTTAAGGATAGATTAGTAAAATATGTAGATAAGATAAAGAGAGAGGCTCAACTAGACAGATACATGGCAGCATGTTTCTTTTAATTAACTAGCCTTCCATTTGTTTTATCTACTTACATTTTATTTGAAAAAAAAAAAAAAAGACCATGAGCTATTGTAATTTGAGGGATTTTCTCATGGACAAGGTCATTATGAAACACAGGCAACTTGGTATCAAAATGTGCTATTAGAATAAATACTGAGACAATGTCTTCCTTTCTGGTCTATAGGATTTAGTCAAGTTATTCTTGGTTTCCATCCAAACACTTTACAATATCCTTCATTCCATTCAGCACTATTTTTGTATCCATTTGTTGCCAAAATTAGCTGTTCAGTCTAGTCGACTCAGTTAAAAAAAAGAAAAAAAAAATCATTCTGGAAAAAAAAAAAATTAACAATGAGTAATTGACTTAGCTTTTTCTTTATTATTTTTTAACCATATCATCAGTTTTACAAATCTTTTAATAGTTTTAAAGGTACCTCATGCATATTGAAGAAAAAAACTTCTAATGGTGAGAAAATAAGTATATTTTATAAATTCTCTGAATGAAGTCTTAAATATTCTTATCTTTGTGTTGACAAATTAGTCAGACCTAAGTTCTATTTGGAAATATATCTATATTACAATTAAATTAAATTTATTAGATAATAAGTTCACAGTAAATGTACTATTATGTAAAAGATTTAGCCCAATATCAAAAAAATTGAAGATTTTAAATATTAGCTTTTTCATCCACAAATATGCATATATACATCTATATGGTTTTGTATTTTAATTTTGTTACACCCTTGCCTTTGTAACTATATCTATAATGTATTCATTTCATCCTTTCCTTTCAGGCTTGAAATTTTACTAGTATATGCTTTCT
>NW_007735049.1:0-2994 GCF_000696425.1 Galeopterus variegatus
ATCAGGCACGTCCCATGCCACCGGTAAGGGGCTGATGGTGGTCCCCGCTGACGCCAGCCACCAGGGTCAGGGGCCACTGCTTTTCCTTGCTGGGCTCTTCTGCTGAGAGATGGAGAAAAGTCAGCAAAGCTGGCAGAAGACAAAGAACTGCAACAGAAGGCCCCGTCTGGGGAGCCAAGACTCCCTCCGGCCCTGGGACTGGGCAGCAGCAGGGCATGGAGGGACATCCCACCACACCCACCCCACTGGGAGACTCCTGGGCCTGGGGAAATTCCAGCTTCCCTCTTAGACAGCACTGGTGGGAACCAGTGCAAGCCCCACTGCACTAGACAAACCGAGAAAACAAAAATAATGCAGCAAAGACTCTGAGAATTAAGCTGTCATTGGAACCGCAGCACACAAACGATGGCCAGGATCCCCATACTAAACGTGAACAAGACAACTGCCTGCTAATGTAGAGGATTTAAATGGGACCCAGAGTCTCCTAATGTTACAGACAAAATGTCCAGCATCCAACTGGATGTCACCTGTCATTCTAATAACCGAGACAGTCCCAGCAAATGAGAAAAGACCGTCAACTGACACTAGCACCCAGATGGGTCAGATGCTGGCATTATCCAAGAAGGATTTTAAAGCTGGTGCAAAAACTGCTTCAACAATCAATTGTGAATGCTCTTGAAATCAAAGAAAAAAAAAATGGAAACCTCAGCAAAGAAATAAAAGTTATAAAAAAGAACCAAAAGAAAATATAGAACTGAAAATACAAAAAACAAATAAAATACTTGCTGAATGGGCTCCATAATAGAGTGCAGATAAGAGAGGACAGAATCAATGAGCTTGGGGACAGAACAATAGAGTTCCCCTAATCTGAACAAGAGAGAGGGAACAGACCGAGAACAAAGATGGACGGAGCCTCTGGGACCTCTGGAAAAATGATGAATGACCCAAATCTGTATCATCACAGTCCCAAAGAAAAGGAGGAAGAGGGTGGGGCTACACGAGTCTGAAGAAATAATGGTTAAAAGCTTCCAACATTTGGCAAAAGATAAAAACATATAAAACCAAATCACAAACAGATTAAGCCAGAAGAAATTCACACCAAGACACATCATAATTAAAATTATGTAAACTAAAGAAAAAGTAAAAAACCTTAAAATCAGCCAGACCGAAGCGACACGTCACCTGTAGGAGAATACCGATGTGAATGACAGTTTATCATCTGAAACCATGACAATCAGAAGGAAGGTGCAACGTTTTTCAATTGTTGCAAGATTGTTAAGCTGTGAATTCTATATTTGGCAAAATTATCCTTCGGAAATAAAGGAGAAATAAAAACATTCTCAAATGAAGAAAAACTGAAAGAATTTTTTGTACTAGTTTTCCCTTAAAGATTGGCCCTGGGAAGTCCTGAAACAGAAAGGAGGTGACAAATGTCAGAATCTCGGGGTGCTAGGAAGGGATAAGAAACAAAGAAAAGAGTGCAGATATGGGCACGTGCGACAGAACATCTCTTTCCTCAAGCCTTTCATAAATCATATTTGATAACTATAATTAAAATAAAAGTGATACCCTCTGATACCCAAGACAATGATATTTAAAAATGAGAAAGATGAAAGGACCTCAATAGAAACAAGGTTTTCACATGTCACTTGAAATGCTGATACCATGGACTGCTAAGAGCACAGAAGGGTATTGAAAAGCCAGGAGCAGCTGCTACAAACACCACACAAAAGGACACACTAAGAATGCCATAAATAAATTAAGACGAAATCCTAAAAGATGATCATTTAACATAGAGGAAGGCACAGGAAGAGAAAAAGAGAAACGAGATGAAAGAACAAACAGAAAAATAACAAAATGGCAGGCAGACCTCAGCGTTGACCTACCAATAATTACCTTAAAAGTAAGTGGCTTAAATACACAAATAGTTAAAAAACACAGGGTTTGCAGCATGAATATACACATATGCACACGTACAATCCAACTATCTGCTGTTTACAAAAAAAACCCATTTAGTATTCAATGGTATAGGTAAGGTGAAAATCACACAATGGGAAAAGATACACCATGTAGACGTCAATAACACTAAAAAGCAGTGGCTATACTAATATCTGGTAAAATAGACTTCAAAACCAAGAAAATACAAGAGATTTTTTTTTCTTTTTTGTCTTTTATGTGACCGGTAAGGGGATCACAACCCTTGGCTTGGTGTCTTCCGCACCACGCTCAGCCAGTGAGCGCACCGGCCATCCCTATACAGGATCCGAGCCTGCGGTGGAAGCACCGCTGTGCTCCCAGCACCGCACTCACCTGAGTGCGCCATGGGGTCAGCCCACAACAAGAGATTTTATAAAATGGCACATAGGTCCTCCATTTTGTTATTCTTCTTCCATAATGGCAAAAGAGTCAGTCTTCCAGGAAGACATGATAACCCCAAAAGTCTACTCAATGAAACAGTAAGGCTGCAAAATACCGAAGACGTGAGCTTCCAGAGCTGCGAGGAGGAAGCTAAACCCACAAGTATATTTAAGGCCTTTGACAATGGCCTCTCAGAAACTGATAGGACTATACTCAAAAAACCCACATGGGAATTGAAGACATGAAACACACAAGCAAAACCAGAATCTAATTGACATACACAGAACACTACACAACTGCAGAATGCGCATTATTTCAAGTGCTCAAGAAATATTCACCACGATAGATCATATCTTGGTCATAAAACAAACCTCAACAAGTTTGAAAGTATTGATCTCATACGCAGTGTGTTCTGTGACCGTAAAAAAATCAATAACAAAAAAATCTTTAAACACACGGAAATTAAACAACACCTTTCTAAATAATCCATATGTTAAATAGGAAGTCTCAAAGGAAATAATATATATATATATGTGTAGAGAGAGAGAGAGATTTAAATGAAGCAAAAGCACAGTATGTCAAAAGGCTGGATTTAGTTAATTCAGTGTTGAGAATAATACTTTTAATACTAAATGC
>NW_007735049.1:4699-6087 GCF_000696425.1 Galeopterus variegatus
ATGTCAAAAGGCTGGATTTAGTTAATTCAGTGTTGAGAATAATACTTTTAATACTAAATGCTTACATAAGAAATCATGAAAGCTCTAGAATTAATAATCTAAGTTCCCACCTCAAGGACCTAGAAAAAGGAGAGTAAAATAAACCCACTCAAGCAGAAGGAAGAAAATAATAAAGACAAAATCAGGAACCAATGCAATTGAAAATAGGAAAACAGTAGAGAAAATCAATAAAGCAAAAAGCTGGTTCTTTTAAAAAAACTTGATAAATTGATAACCTAGATCAGGGATCAAAAAATGAAAAGAATGAAGAACAAATTACCAATGTCACAAATGCGACAGTGGGTATTACCACAGATCCTGCATCTTTTAAAAACATAGTAAAGGAATATTGCAAATGATTTTACTCTCATAAGCTCAACAACATAGGAAAGCAAGTCCTTGAAACCTCTAACTACCAAAACCCAGCCTAGAGCAAACTAAATAGTCCTATAATCATAAAGAAATTTAATTTGAAATAGAAAAGCTCCTAAAATAGAAATATCCAGGCTAAAACAGTTTCATTGGAAAATTCTACCAATCACTTAAAGAAGAATTAACACCAATTTTACACACTATCCTCCAGAAAATAGAAGAGGAGGAAACACTTCCCAGAACATCTCATGAGGACAGTATTACTTTAATACCAAAGCCAGACAAAGGCAGCGCAAGAAAGAAAACTGATAGACGAACATCACTCATAAACTCAGACGTGAAATACTCAACAGCACATTAGTAACCTGAATTCAATAACGTATAAAAGTAATTACACATCACGGCCAAGTGAGATTTATTCCAGGTATGTAACATCTGAAAATCAATCAATGTAATCTACCATATTAACAAGGTAATAAACAGGAATCATAAGATTACTTCAATTGATGCAGAAAAAGTATTTCACAAAATATAATACCCATTAATGGGGAAAACTCTCAGCAAGTTAGGAATAGAGGGGGTCACCTTTTGATAAAGAGCATGTACAAAAATCCTAAAACTATCATTACAGTCAATAGTGGAATAGTGAATGCATTTCCCTAAGATTCAGAGTGAGGTGAGAATGTCCACTCTCCTTACTTCTACTCGACATCATACTGGAAGTTCTAGCCACTGAAATAAGGCAAGAAAAATTTTTAAAATGTCATACGGGTTAGAAAGAAAGAAATATAAGTATGTCTATTTTCAGATGACATGATTGTCTCTCCATAGAAAATCTGAGTAATCTACAAATAAATTCCTAAAACTAATGAGTTCAGCAAGGTTGTAGGATACAAGATCTACACAAAAATTATTTACTAGTCTATATAGTTACAGACAGTACTAGCGAACTAAAATTAAAAACACAACGCCACTTA
>NW_007735049.1:7631-9696 GCF_000696425.1 Galeopterus variegatus
TTCTTTATAAATCACCCAGTTCTGTATATTTTGTTATAAGCAACAGAAACAGACTAATACACCACCTAAAATCCAAATCGTATCAGATTAACTCAGAATGGATCATAGACTTAATTGTAAAAGGCAAAATGATACCTCTTTTAGGAAAAATAGGAGAAAATATTCAGGATCTATAGCGAGGCACAGAGCTGTCAGGCTTGACACCAAAAGCACTACCCAAAAAGGAAAAATTGATTAATTGAACCTCATCAAAATTAATTTTTTTCCCTCTGTGAAAGTCCCGGTGAAGACAGTAAAGAGATGAGCTACGTGTGCAAGCTACAAGGAGAAAACGTTTGCAAACCCCATGTCTGACAAAGGCTGGTGTCTAGAACAGGTCATGAACTCTCTAAATTTAACATAAGAAACAAACAATCCAGTTAGAAAATGGGTACAAGCCGTGAACCAAAGTTCACTGAGGAGCGTATACAGACGTTGTACATGCACCTGGAAAGACGCTCAGCGCCATCAGCCACGAAGCAAACACAATGAGTGTCACCACGCAGCCGCCAGCATGGCACAGTAACAGAGTCGGGCGGCGCAGGCAGACAGCATCACTCACCCACCACTGGCTGCCAATTCTGTCAGAAACTAAATACGTATTTACAGAACAACCTAGTGATTGCACTCTTGAGATTGTGTCCTAGAGCAATTAAAACTGATGCTCACCCAACATGCACACCAATATTCATAGCTGCCATATTGATAATAGCCCCAAAGTGAAACAACCCAGATGCCCTTCAGTGGGCTGATGGTTTAACTCACCGTGGTACGTCCACACCATGGCAACCCACTTGGCGGTAAAAAGGGGTGAACCCTTGATACGGGTGACAACTGGGGTGAACCTCCAGGGAACTATGCTGAGCAAAACTGTCCATTCCTAAAAGGTGCACACTGTCTGATTTAATTTGCATAACATTTTTAAATGGCAGAATTTTATAAAGCGAGGACAGATTAGTGGCTGGCAGGGGTTGGGATGGGGGAGGTGGGAGTGGTTATAAAAGGGTGGTGGGAGGGACCCTCGTGATGGGACCACTCGCTGTCTTCACTGTGGCGAGGGATGTGTGAACTGCACGTGTGATGAAATTGTGTAGGACTAGACACGTGCCCACACCCCTGTCTCACACACACACACACACACAGGGACTAGAAGCAGAACTGGGGAAATCTGAGTAAGACGGGTGGGTTCGGTAGATATCAGTATACACTACAGCCTTGTAAAATGTTACCTTTGGGGGACACTGAGCCAAGTGAGCAGGAGATCGCTACCATTTCCTACACTTGCATGCAAGTCTACGATTATCCCAGGAAGCATTATATGTGTGAAATGTCACAGTCACTGCCAGCATCAGATCTCGTGGGAGGCTCAGACTCAGTACAAACTTTTGTGGAGTGTGGGGGGTCGTGCTGGACTGAGCTGCAGAGCAGAGACCAGCGCATTGGCTGAGATCGAGCGCAGTGTGACATTGGCTCCTTACCTGCAGGTGATGTTACCACCCGTTGGCAGTCCTGGCCTGACGGGGCCGAGGAGAGGTGTGGCCGGCCCAGGTGCACAGTGGAAGATGAGGACAGCTGTTTCAGGTGAGAATTGGTTCCTTCGAGATGCGGCCTCCCGTTGCCCCCATCCCCAGGCTAGAATTCATTTACCGAAGAGCCATTTTTCAGAATTATTTATAGTTATCATATTATTTTTGAACGTTCCATGAAAAGCATATTTCTCAGACTCCTGAGTGACGCGGCTCTCACTGGTCAGCCCCGATGTCCGTGGGGGCCGCTCCAGAAGTGCTCCCTTCTGCAGAGCCGGGCTCCAGCCTCGGAACTTCCAGTGGACGCCTGTGGTCAATTGCCTTCGGAGCATGTGAGGTAAAGGCGAGGGCTCAGACAGGAGCTCAGCGTCCAAGTGGGGTCATTGGTGGCCACAAAAAGGAAATTAAAAAACAAAATGTATTGCTTTTGGAAAGAGCATCCACACTGAACTCCAGCCTTGACTGTGTAGCTGTGGTCACCATCTATTGGCCCCAAACAG
>NW_007735049.1:10075-11507 GCF_000696425.1 Galeopterus variegatus
GCCGAGGAGAGGTGTGGCCGGCCCAGGTGCACAGTGGAAGATGAGGACAGCTGTTTCAGGTGAGAATTGGTTCCTTCGAGATGCGGCCTCCCGTTGCCCCCATCCCCAGGCTAGAATTCATTTACCGAAGAGCCATTTTTCAGAATTATTTATAGTTATCATATTATTTTTGAACGTTCCATGAAAAGCATATTTCTCAGACTCCTGAGTGACGCGGCTCTCACTGGTCAGCCCCGATGTCCGTGGGGGCCGCTCCCGAAGCACTCCCTTCTGCAGAGCCGGGCTCCAGCCTCGGAACTTCCAGTGGACGCCTGTGGTCAATTGCCTTCGGAGCATGTGAGGTAAAGGTGAGGGCTCAGACAGGAGCTCAGCGTCCAAGTGGGGTCATTGGTGGCCACAAAAAGGAAATTAAAAAAACAAAATGTATTGCTTTTGGAAAGAGCGTCCACACTGAACTCCAGCCTTGACTGTGTAGCTGTGGTCACCATCTATTGGCCCCAAACAGGAGGTGGCCTCTCCCCGTGGCTGTCTATCTTTGTGATGAGACCCAGGACAGAACCTGCCACCATGGAACACTTGTGAAGCCAGTGGGCACCAAGCAGGTGGGCTGGGGCTCCTGGGCACCATGTGCGGACCCTGCACACAGGTCCGGGTCTGGGAGCCAAGGCACAGCCCAGGAGGGTCACTTTCTCTCAACTTCCTTTGTTTGGGGTCTGAAGGTTAAGCACCGAGAAGAAGTTTTGCTATTTCAATGAATCTGAATTTCTCAGGACCCTCTGGACCTGGAGGGGACCTCGGGGCAGGCAGGGCTGGGTGGCCTGTTGTCCATCAGCATCACTGTCACCACAGAACCTGGAGCTCCATCCTGTGTCCATCTGGGGCCTGGTCTGAGTTTGTCCATCCAAGAATGGACGAAAGAGAGGAAGCCCCCAGACCCATGGCAGATGTGAGATTCACGTGCTTCAGGTGAGAGCTGGGCAGCCCCCTTGGCTGAAACCCACAGGTCGTTCGTTTCCCTCCTCATCCTGCTGATAAGGGACGATGTGTCAGTCTGTTCCCCACGGGGATGACAAATGCTGAACTCACGCCCCCGTCTCCTGCCAGCTGTTCCCTCAGTGAACATGGCAGGGGCCAGAGGCCAGAGGTCAGAGGTGGGGGAGCTGTTGACGAGCCGCATGCGGATCAGCCCCCTGGGTGAGAGCAGCATGGGGAGAGGCAGGGGGCCCAGGGACAAGACTGCTCGCCCTGTCCTGCCACCTGTGTCACAGGTGAAGATCTGTGGCTGAGCGGGTCACACACTCCCCTCTACTCACAGGTCTGTTTCGGTGAAGATGAAGTAGTTTGAGAGACACAACCCCCAGCAGCCGCCCAGGGGTCTCCTGCTGCATCCAGAGCCATCAGGACAGAGGCAGGAGACAGGAGCTGGGGCCGG
>NW_007735049.1:11571-17744 GCF_000696425.1 Galeopterus variegatus
GGGGTCTCCTGCTGCATCCAGAGCCATCAGGACAGAGGCAGGAGACAGGAGCTGGGGCCGGAGCAGATGTGGCCCACCCACTTCCAACAGGAGGTGCGGGTTTCTTCACAAGCGAGAGACCCGAGCTTCACAAGAGCAGTCACGTGCATCTGGGCTTGGGATCTGCCTGTGGGGTGGGCAGCTGGGGAGTTCTAGGGACAGATAAATAACCCCCTCTCCTGTCGCCAAGTCTGGAGCCTGTTGGGAAGAGGAAAATCTCTGACTGGAGACTGGGTTTAGGTTCTTGTTCGCCACCTGCCTCCAGCCCCAGCAGGCGAGGCCCCGGTCAGCCACCAAGGGAGGGTCTCACCATGGGCCCATTTATCAGGCCAAGTCAGAGGTGGCAGACATGGAACAGTCATGGGTCCCTCCTGCTTGGGGCATTTTAATAGATTCCTTCACCCAGTTGACGGAGATGGACCAGTGGACACCTCCTGCCCGTCAGATGACTGGTGGCAAGATTGGGTAAGGTGTGGGGAGAGGGCGGTGGTGGGGGTCTCCCTCCAGGGGAAGTTCCTGATAGGAAACCCTGGCCCCTGACACCAAGGGAGAGCCAGCGTGTCCTCCCTGCAGCAGGAGCAGGGGTGGGAAGGGGCTGCCCAAGTCTGAGCTCCAGGGGACAACAGGGCCAGAAAACGCAGGTGCATATTTGAAAGTAGGAATCTCTGAGTTGTCCCCTCCTGAGGGTGGCCATCATGGGCCAGGACATGGACTGCCACTACCCTGGTGGATTACCCTCTAATCCCTGCTCCTCCCCTGGGAAAGGAGGGACGTTACCCCATTTAGGGATGACGAAAAAAGCTGGAGAGGTGAGTCCCGCCCAGAGCTCAGGACTCCTGTGTTCCCAGATAGAACCCTGTCACCTAGAGCCCCTGCCTTCCTGTGAGTGCTGGGGCCACAGCTCAGTCCACCTGCTCAACAGCTCACCTAGGGAAGAGGCCCAGGGCAAGGGGCTTCCCGCAACGCTCAGCCTCTCCCCCAGGCTCTGGTGGTGGGCCCCTCAGCCACGTTGCCTTCACACGGCTGCACTGCGGGGCCAGCAGAGCTGAGCCCCCTGGATTTTCCTGCCTGGCCTGGCTCAATGCCTCCCAGTGACTCTCATTGAATTCACGACAGCACCAGAACCCAGACGAGCCTGTGTGCAAGCATGTGCGTGTGTGTGTGTACATCTGCATGCGTGTGTGAGCATGTGCGTGTTCTGTGTCCTTGTTCACAGGAAGGTGAGCAGAGGCCCAGGACATGACTCTGGCTGTGACTGCTGGGCCAGATCCGACACAGCTCCTGTGCTGCACTCGAGACAGGTCTCTCCACTCTCCAGCACACCCCAGGGAGCCCCTGCCGAGGGGTGGACATCACGCTGGACAGGAGGCCGGGTCCAGGCCCCACCACAGCCCTATGAACAGTGACAAACGAACCGACCATCAGAAGTGCAGGGACCCCGGCCCTGCCCCAGGTGCTTGACTCGAACCCAGGATCACAATGAGCTGTCCAGGGAGGTGGGGGCCCCGGGCAGGGTCAGGGAGTGGGCAGAGACCAGGCCGGTCACGCCACAGGACGGGCAAGCTGTGGAAACAGAGCAGCCCCTCAGACACACGGCCTCTGTGGCGCCTGCCCCAGTGGTTTCCACTCACTTCCCAGCACTTTGAGGTCTGGTTGTCTCTTGGAAGGGGGGTCTCCTTGTGAGGCCACCATCACTCGGCAGGGGCTCCTCTTCAGGGACAAGTTTCTCTCTTTGCTCTTAACGAAAATAGTGCTCCAATGGCTCGTGAAGGTAGTTCCCCCAGCTGTGCTGAATCTAGTTCATGCAGAATTGGCAGCTGGAGTGTGTGGAACTTGTCTCAACAAACCTCTGGAAGCTCTCTTGCCTGTCCCCTCTGCTCACACCCCAAAATCAGGTGTGCCAAGGCAGGGTCCCAGCGCCTGGCTCCCCAGCAGCTGTGTTGCACCTGGCAGAAAAGGGCTTGGGAGTTGCTTTGGGAGCCAAGTGCCCCAGGATTCCAGAATGTGGCAAATCCTGCCGCCCCCAGCTCTCCCGCATCCCCACCCCGCAACTCTCACACTGGAAGGCTCTTTTTTGCCTAAAACATTTAAAAGATTTTTTTCAACTGCAAATGCATTGCGTGGAAAATCATGTTTTCATTACAGCAGGGATTCTACTGCCCAAAATATAAATTAAAAATTGATAGCCAAATGTTTCTTATTTGAAGAAAAATATATCAACACCTGAGGCGCACACCCGTGAGCTGGCAGCAGCCCAGCCACTAAGAAGACACTGTGGACTTAGGGGCATTTACTTCAACCAAGTTCTCTGCACACAAAAGTTAATGTGAACTGTCTGGGGTTCCCGGACTTTACTTTAAATGTTCACTGTGTCCTTTTGATTTGTTGGAGAGGCGACTCTAAATGAGGACCCAGGTGCCTCTATGCATTCTCAACTTGTCTGGAAACCAAGAGCTACTTCTCTGAGCCAGCACCGTTCTAGGTCTCGGTGCTGGCAGCAGGAGCAACACGCAGATCCAGAGGGGACGCCGGTGAGCCCACATGGGCAGGACAGCCGAGCTGACGTGAGCCATGAGGAGCGTGTCACAGATGGAAGGTGAGGGGTACAGGAAGAGGAGGGACAGGTGAGGGGTGCAGGAAGAGGAGGGACAGGTGAGGGGTGCAGGATTTGAGGGACAGGTGAGAGACGGTGACGGTGGCTCATGGAGGGCCACCTCCTCCTCCACTCACCCAAAGGTGGTTGCAGGGGGGGTTGCATGTGTGGAGCAATCCCAGCTGCACCTGACAAGGCCAGTCTCACAAACACAGGGAAAAATCACTGGTGGGGGCTGGTTTGTGGGGCATGGAGGAACCTGTTGCCAACATTGGTTCTTCTCTCAATGGATTAGGGACATTTTTATTCAAGTGCCCATCACAAAATAGATTAACCTCTTGTTTAATTGCACATGTGGGAGGCAGAGTAATGCCCCCACAGTGTCCCCGCTCTAATTCCCGGAACCTGTGACTGTCAGTTTCCACGACCAAGGGGCATCCAAGTTGCAGAGAGAACTGAGGTTGCCATTTGGTTGACCTTGAGGAGGGCAATTAGCCTGGGTTATCCAGCTGGGCCCAGCATGAGCACCAGGGTTAAAGGGGAGGTGGGAGATGGGGAGGAGAGGTGGAGAGGGGAGCAGGAACCCATCCGTAGGGGGTGCAGTCACTGACATGTTCAAGCTGTTTTAAGATAACTAAGATTTAAGTGCTGACAGTGAAGCCCCTTGCATGTTCCCTTCCTCACTTGGTCTCACGTCCATCATCTGTGACATGGGGTCACCCCACTGAGGGTGTGAGGACTGATGCTGCAGCCCCCAGCACAGGACGCCCATGGCGTGGCACTCCAAGTGTGTCACCGCTTCTCCTGCTGGCTCCACGCTCTGCTTCGTCTCCCTGGCATTAGGCCTGGGCTGGTAGCTCAGGGACTCAGTTTCCAGGGTACACAGCACAAGTACCACTCTGAGCCCAACCTCGTGCCCAAGAAACCGGGCCTTGCCTCACCCCATCCCATTCCTCCTAGAGTCATCACCATCCCCCCATCACCTTGGCCCCAGCGCCTCTGCTCTCCTGGTGGCTCCTGAGCCTCCAGCTCGTGCTCCTGCCCAGGTTCTCACTCCTTCCAACGGCTCCTGGGCAGCACCAGGGTCAGAATGAGCCTCTTACACACGCTTTGGGACACAGCATCATCCTGCGTGATTCCACCTGCAGCTCCTCATGCCTGGGGGTAAATCCTACAGCAAGGGTGTCAGGGCACCAGGGCTCTCCGTCGCTGAAGCCGCCCAGTTCCCCAGCTTCCTGCCAAGGAAACGCCTCCTCCCGCCAGCCTGGAGGGGTAAGAGGCCCTTCCTGGTGTGCACGTCTGGGATCAGGTGCATTCTGAACGCCAGGCTAGCACCATGAATGCTGAACCTGTGGTTGGTGACAAAGGCCCAAAGTGGGGGCTGGGGAGCCATTCAAGCCAGGTCGGAAACTAAATGTCCCGGCCCACTGCAGTCCAGGAGGGGCAGAGAGAAGAGACCGAAGCCAAGGTTTAGCCATGGGCTGTGTGGAAGAAGTTGCTGGAAGCCCCTTTGCTGTAATCCTGGAGCAAGGATTTACGACCCCCACAGACCTATGGTTTTTGAGGAATGGCCCAGGTGGAGCCTGTTACAGTCTGTGTCAGGTAGCTCCAGTGATCATGGGCCCTGCCCCCAGCCACTGTCCCCAACACCCCGTCCCCACCTCCCTTTCCTGAGCTCCCTCTCTATGCTGAGGCCGTCCCTGTTGTTCAGGTCCCCCAAGCAACCCACACAGGGATGGCCCTACAGCTAAGCCGATGTTGGCTCTCGTACTGGAATAAACCCCCTTCGCCCCCAACACGTCCTGCAACACTGACCCCACCCACTCTCATCTGGGAAACTTCTTCCACTGCCCCACTCAGACCATCTGTCTCTTCCTCTGTGTAACTTTTAGAACCTGCCCTGGGTCGACATGGAGGCCTCCGTGTGCCCGTGCCCCCAGCCCAGCCCCTGCTGCTTCTGCTTTGCCTAGTCCCTCTGCATCCAGCAGGGTGCTCCAGCCAGGAGACGAGCCCCCCAGGTGGGGAGCAGATGTGGCAGCTGAGGTTTGGGGCCTGGGCTCTGACGGCTTTTCCTCTGAGGTTGCTCCATAAACCTGATTGCACCTAATTTATCCTTAATATCCTGCAAGCTAGACCCCCTCATTGTCGTACAAGGGCCAGTGTGTACAGGTAGATAGCCATGCCTACTACGCCTCAGCCTTCAGACTACGTGAAACATTTTTTGAGTGAAAGTGTAAAATTGCTTATTTTATTGAGCCAACTAATTAGAACAAGTCAGACCTTTCATGAAGACATAATGTCGAGGGGTTCAGTCAAACCTTCCCCTCATCCCCAGAGGAGCCGACATTCACTAAATTGGCAGATTGTCAACCTTCGGGATGCTTCTCCAGGAAATTCAAATTTCATTTTCCCCAATAGGACAATTTTCCATGATTATGAAAGAACGAGGCCAGTCATTTTAAGTACTTTTCCCTGTCCTTCCACGGGAATTGTAGAAAGAGCATTTGCTCAAAGCACATGAACATTTTCCCTCCTCTGACATTAAAAAAAGAAGAAAGAGAAACAAGAAAATATGAAAAGACCATGTCTCCTGCCATTTTTTTCAAGGACTGTGATTTTGTTCCTAATCCCTCTGAGAATTAGCACGCAGAGCTACAGCTGGGAGAGCCTGGGCCTCTGCAAGCCTCACCAAGGAAAGCCCGGCATGCTCCTAGATTCTCTTGGGAGCCTCCCAAAAGCTGATTCAATGAAGGAAGATTTTTCTAATTAGCAAAATAATGAAGACAGTTGGGGGGAAAAAGTGCACAACATGATGAGTTAGAAGCCATGTCGAGCAGGGAACGCGGTGGGGAGACAGCAGAGGCCAGGCTTACACAGAGTGTTCCTGGGGAAGGCACGGAAGCTGCCGGATGATTCGGTGAGGGGCGCCTCTGTGCCAGCTCACCCCTCCCCCAGCTTCTCCAGGAACTTCCAGACCAGAGGCAGGTGGCAGAAGTCTCGCTGGAAGTTCCGGCACAAGAACCTCCGAGGAGGCTCTGGGAGTCCAGAGCACCAGGATCCTGTCCTGTTTCCACATGTATTTGGGGAGTAGGTGGGGAAGACAGCTGGGGGAGATCGGGAGGAGGCTGAGCTGAACGGAACCTCCGGATGATCCAGTCAACTGCAGAGAGCAGGGAGAGGACAGAGGCCTGGTCTGAGTCCTGTGACCGTGGCTTCTGTGTATCAGAGGCCTCTGATGGGCCAGGACAGGGCCAGCCTTCTCATGCAGGGTGTCCTGTGACCCATGCGTTTCACCTCCCACAGGTGCAGGCATTACTCTTCCTATCCAGAGATGCTGAAATCAGGGCCTGCAGGACTGAGTCACCTTGCTCAAGAACACACAGGCAGGACAAGACAGATCCCAGGAGCTCAGGCCTGAGGCACAGACTTCCTTTACTCAGCTGGGCAGGCAGCTTTCTCTGCTCTGTGAACTGCACCCCCAACACTGACATCTCAGTGTGGTTTTGATTTGCGTTTCCCTGATGCTGAGTGATGTTGAGCA
>NW_007735049.1:17754-69508 GCF_000696425.1 Galeopterus variegatus
TGTAAGGGTTGGAAAGAAGGGACAGAGCTGCCCTTATTTTTAAACCTGATCAATTCAAAGCTTAGATTATCTGACTAAAATTTTCAAGACAATCTATATACTATTAGAACTGATCATCACTGACACTGGATACAAGATCAACACCCAACACTCGACTTTGTTCTTTCAAGAAAGGTAAACCAAGGAAGAATCCAATTTTTAAAGAGTTCATTCGAGCAAACAGTGATTCATGAGTTGGGCAGCCCCAAATCAGAAGTTGTCTGGAGCTCCATGGAGAAAACGCCAAGGAGAGGCTTTTACAGTAAGAACAGAGAGGTAAAGCAAGTATTTGATTGTGACACTTATGCAGTTGCCTTATTGGGTCTATTTCATTGGAAAGTCCCCAGTTATACAATGATAAATTTGTTGGCTGTTTTCGATTGGTTGAGCATAAATTCTTTTTTTTCTTTAATATAAGCATTTACAAGAAATAGCTCAAGTTAAGTTTTGCTTATGTTTGCAAATTACACAAGGTTATAAGGCCTGACTGGTTTTATCTGCTTAGGGGTTCTTCAGGACCAGGCTCCATTCGACTTTGACAGGTCCCTATACCCAGGATATCCAACAGGAAAAGGTGACGAGGGAAACCATCTGTGTGGCAAACACCTGCTGCTTCTGTGCAAAGACATAAAAGAAGACAGGCAGAAACTTTTTGGAAAAAATATAAAATACCACTGAAGGACCAAAAAAGCCCCTAAGGGCAGAAAAGAGATCACAAAAACAGACCTATTATGCATAAAAACTCAAAGTGGGAGAGAAGTCACCTTGCAGGTTGAAGGAACAGGGTAGGCTAAACTGTAACAGGTGGTGTTGGAACCATCAGCTTTTCAAGTGGAAAAAAAAGTAAAATTGATCTCTAACTTATACTAAATGTAAAACTAAATCCCAAGTGGGTTAAAGCTCTAGTTCCACAAAAGTAAAATTTTAAGACACTTAGAAGATGTTGGTGATGTCCTTACAACCTTGAGTGAGAAAAGACGCATTAAACAAGGCAAAGAGCCTGTTCATAAAGAAGATGATTGACTGATCCAACCACACCAAACTTCAAGTTTCTGCAAAAGTAAAATTTTAAGACACTTAGAAGATGTTGGTGATGTCCTTACAACCTTGAGTTAGAAAAGACGCATTAAACAAGGCAAAGAGCCTGTTCATAAAGAAGATGATTGACTGATCCAACCACACCAAACTTCAAGTTTCTGTGAAATAAGAGACGTCATAAACGCTGAAAAGACCAGCCATGGACCTGCAGACACACTGTAGAAGATCCAACCACACCAAACTTCAAGTTTCTGTGAAATAAGAGACGTCATAAACGCTGAAAAGACCAGCCATGGACCTGCAGACACACTGTAGAACGTGAACTGGTAAAGGTGTGATATTCAGAGGACGTTAAAAACCCTTGCAAAGAAGTACCGTGGAGACCAACAACTAATAAAACATTGGGCAGAAGACATGAGCAGACAGTTCATAGAAAAGGGAAGAAAATAACAGCCAATGACTTAAAACATTTCAAACTCAACAGTATACAGGAAAATGAAAATTCATGCACCATGATAAAGAAATCACACCAATCTGATTGTCAAAACTTTAAACAGCTGGCCACAGCAGGGCTGGTGAAGATGGGCCCCCGTGGGGACCCAGGGTCCTCATCTGTTCATGTAGATGCGTTTCAAAAGCCATCCTGGGTGAAAAGGTGCAGGATGATTTGTACTACAAAATATCATTTTATAAGGTGTAAAATATGTAGAACGATGTTCTACACCACAGGGATATTTGTCTGCTTAGTTAAAGTGTGAAAGCCTAAATGCCTGATTCAGGAGAGTGGCTCATGTTGGTTAGAAATAACTTCAGCAGCACAGCACGGAAAGGAGCTTACATAAAAGCAGATTTTAAGAAATGGGAAACCTCTTCTTTCCCCTAATAAGTACAAAATCTAAAAGCCAGAAATCCAGGGCTGGTGTGTTGCTCCATGGTGATGGGATGCCTGTGGGACCCCCTCTTTTTTTCTTTTTCTGCTCCATCCTTTCTGTCCTTGAGCTCACCTCGCATTCCACGTTGGCTGCTGGTGTTCCAGCCATCACATCTACACTCCAGGCCAGTAGCTGAAGGAGGCTGAGGAGGGTAAAGGGATGCTGCTGTCCCTTTAAGGGGCACTCCTAGAGGTCCCCGCACTGCAGCTCACCTCTCAGTTCTTTCTGGGCCAAGCCTAACTGCAGGGGAGGCCGAACAACTGGTCTGTGAGTGGACAGCAATTTTGCTCAGAATAATGTCAGGGTTTTGTTGCTAGGAGGAAGGGGATAGTGGGTAGGCAGAGGCAGTCCCTGCCCCATGGTTACTTCTGGGGAGGAAACAGACTGGACTGGCAGAGGAGGAAAGGGTTTGCATATACATATATGTAAGAATTGATGCCCCAAAATAATAAACAAATAAGAGTAGTTTTGGAATTTTATTAAAAATAATAAAAGTAGAGTGTTTTTACTCTATTCTCTATGGGTTTTTAATGTTTGGAATAGTTCACGAGAAGAAACATGAAAAAAATAGGAAATGAATTTAATACCTTGATTTCTGTTAATGGTATAAAATGATTCATGAATTTATAACAATAATAAATAGCAACTCATTATTAGAATGTTCTGTGCCCTGGAAGGAAATCAGGGCTGTCCTTGCCCTTAGTAAAATCCCTGTCAGCTCTGCAATCACTTAGTGATCTGCTTAGTGTCATTCTCGCCGGATGTGCCTTCCCTTCGTCCTCGTGCTCTCCTGTGGGCCTTCCCTTGTGTTTTTCCTGGTCAAGAATCATTTTCTGCTGTCCAGTCCATCTGACCGAATACGTCCTTCAGTTTCAGCAGTCCGTGTACCTCTGGACAGCTGTCAGCAGCTCTTTGCAGCTCTGCCTGCTTGGAGCCTGCTAACCACTGGACACACACTAGCGTTTACATACCTGCGGCCAGGTGTCCCTGCTATGCACCGGGAACCTGGCCTGGGAGCCTCTTCAGCTCTGGTCGTGTGCTTCCTCTGTACTCCCCACACCAGAGTCCAACCCAGGCCAGCCCTGGAGCAAGTGCTCCCCAAGTGTGGCTAACACCTGCCGCTGATGTCTGGAGCACACACCTCCACGGGACAGAGTTTGCTGTGGGTGTAGGATGGGCCACCAGGAGTTGAAAGAGCATGTCCCCTACAGTGAGCAAGACATGCATCCACCCGGCTGCCTCTGGACTCCGTTGTGGTGACATTTGGACATGAATGACCATTCAGAAATTATTTAGTAGCGCCAAAACCTGAGCACGTCTCCTCCTCCTCTCCCTGCAGGATCCGCTGGTCCAGGGTCTGTTTCATCTCTCGCTGTTCATCCATTATTAGTTGCTATCGACCACATTTTCTCCAGATCTGCTGACTGGCTGTTCATTATGCATTTCTGCCAAAGAAGCTCTTGATTTCTGACTCTTCAAATCATTTCCAAATGTGTCACTTAAAATCCACTGCACGAATCCTGAGCATCCACAAGGAGAACCTTATTTCGGGGAGGGGGGGATATGGGAGTGGCCCTGACAGCCCCCAACTTCCACGCACCCCGTCCCATGGCCACACCAACCTCCAGATTGTACCTCTCTCCGTGTACCTGGTGCCTTTTTCAGGAGTCATGGTGCCTCCCTGAATCCTTGAGTGCCACGCAGAAAAGAAACATTCTCAGGGTTTCTACACCACAGGAAGGAAGAGAATAGAAGAGACATCCCTGAGCTGCCTGGCCGTGGCTGCCCATTCATGCGTCTGTCACCCCAGCCCCAGCCAGGAGCAAAGATCCCCAAACAGAGAAGTGAGGAAATTGGCAGCTGGCTATAAATAAACTGACGATAAATAAGGCAACCTGCTGAATTAAAATGCAAAGCAATCCTTCCAGTTCCCTGATATCCACTGAAAGGTAAAATCACTAGTCTTTCCGTGAAAGAAATTAGCATTAATAAGATAAAACCGTGTTTGGGATAACTGACAACTTGATAAATGTGCCGGGAGACTTGGATGAGATACTCTTGATGGATAATATTTTGGGTTGCTTCAGGTCGCGTTTAATTGTTGCTTCTTCGTTCTCATGTTAGTTAAGTGAAATAGAAAACCTCGGCAGTGCTGGAATTTATCTTCCAGGAGGCAGATGCTCGCTTAATTATCAATCCGGGCAGACAGCCACTCCGCCTGTGCGCAGGGCGGCGCGGGCCTGGGCCCGGCTCTGAGTCTGATTTCTCTCTGCCCCTCTGGACCTGCTGGTCTGGCTCCTCTTCTCTTGCACAGGTGCTCAGGACCGTGCCTCCGCTGAGGGATGGGCCCCACGTTCACACCCACGTGCACACACTCAGAGGAACATCCGATTTCTGTCCACGTGAAAAGTCCATATGTCAGCTGATGGGTTGGCCCCCACAAAGACAGCACAAGGTTAAGATTCCAGAACAACATCCGGTCCTCACACTTTCTTAGGGTGAAGCTGGTGGCCTGAATGGCCTGCCAAACTTCTTCACAGACTGTCTTCTCCTCCCCTTGTGGGGATGCAGATGCCCCCAAGGACCGGCTTCTGCCAGCCTGGCCTGCAGTCCAGGCCAATATGCCCCCTTCCCACCCAATTATCCCTTCCACAGCCTTCTGCCCCCAAGGCCCTCACTGGGGATGCCCCCACAAGGACAGCACAAGGTTAAGATTCCAGAACAACATCCGGTCCTCACACTTTCTTAGGGTGAAGCTGGTGGCCTAAATGGCCTGCCAAACTTCTTCACAGACTGTCTTCTCCTCCCCTTGTGGGGATGCAGATGCCCGGCCCCCACAAAGACAGCACAAGGTTAAGATTCCAGAACAACATCCGGTCCTCACACTTTCTTAGGGTGAAGCTGGTGGCCTGAATGGCCTGCCAAACTTCTTCACAGACTGTCTTCTCCTCCCCTTGTGGGGATGCAGATGCCCCCAAGGACCGGCTTCTGCCAGCCTGGCCTGCAGTCCAGGCCAATATGCCCCCTTCCCACCCAATTATCCCTTCCACAGCCTTCTGCCCCCAAGGCCCTCACTGGGGAAACCTCCTGCACCCTCCTCTCCATCCTGCGGTGACTACCTGCAGCTGCCCAACCAGCCCCCTGCCCCCTCTGCGTGTCCTCCCGGGCCGTGACAACCGACCACGTGACCGTGCCCCAGAGACGGCTCACCCTGCTCTGTAGAGTAATGTCTATTTCACTCGGCTCTAATCCCAGCTCCCCTCACAGGCCCAGCCGATAGAAGGCATTCCATAAACGTGTGCTCAACACCGTGGAACTGTGTGCTTCTTTCTTTTTGTCCTGGCCTAAGTGTTGAACTCCGTGAAGGAAAGAACCACGTCTGTACTCCTGTGCATCCCCAGCTCTGAGCCCAGGCACACCAACACTTGACAGAGAGAAGGAGAGAGCCAGTTCCCCGTGGGCAGGCTGTGCCAGGAATCCAGGTCACACCCAGAGGAAGACTGACCTGCCCCCCAGCCAGATGCCAGGCCACCCTGAAAGGAGGCTCCCGCTTGCCCCAGAAACATGGCACAGGAAAGCACACTCTCAGAAGCGGGTGGGGACGAGCAATAGGCCAGGGAAGAATCATGAAACGTTCCTGGAGGGTGGAAGTCTCGATGTGTTTGCAAAAGAATACTTAGATCTTGGATGGGAAGACATAATAATATGAAAATATCAGTCTTCACAAGTACATAGAGAAACGTAAGGCAGTTCGAAACAGAATTCCACTGTCTGTGTGTGTGTTTAATTTGGATAAAATTCATATAACAAAATACAGGTCTAAAAGTAATCAAGAAAACTATGAGAAAGAAAATTGATAAGGACGTTGCCTCAGAGATATTAAAACTGTTGGAACCAAAACAATGGCAGAGGGACGGGTGGAATCGCTCTAAACAACGGGGCCAGAGGAGGCCGGCACACGCAGAAATTTAATCCACGAAAAAGGTGGCACCTTAACTCTGTAGAAAAAAAGAGGCTTTGCATAATGAACTGTGCTGACTACTTCCCACCCACGTAGAAGCAAGTAAAATTGGACTGTAATTCATATCATATTGAGAAATAAATAGACGCATCAAATATTAACTATTAAAGGTAATAAAAGGATAAAATCTTAGAAGAGAGTGAATATATGTATGACCTATGGTTTGTACAAATGTTTCTAACTAATATTGACAACTAAGAAGCTATTAAAGAAAAAAATAGAGAAACACATGTAAGTACATTTAAACAACTGTCTAGAAAAAAAGAACAGACCAGAGTCAAAAGAACAAGTGACGGGGGGACATTTGACAATGCAGAAAAGGATGAAGGGTTAAGAATTGTACTGTACAAAGAGCATCTACAACCTGATGTTTTAGAAAGAAAAATAACTTGAGAAGTAGGCAAATCTTCTTAACGAATAGGCACTAACTAGAAAGTTCCCAAATGACCAAAAATTGTATGAAAAGTTGCACAAAGTCACAAGCAGCCAGAAAATGGGAATTATTTTAATAAGGATGTACCAATTTACACCTCGGATAGGCAAAAATAGAAAGTGACACCTTTGCCGGAGATAGGAAGAAAAGAGCATTCTCCTGTTATTGCTGGCAGTGTGAGTTATAACTATTCCTTTGAGAAGCCAATTATAAGTATATATTTAAGTTAGAAATACTGGAAGCACTGAACCCGTCCTTGCCATCCTGAATATCCATCCCTTAGAAATAACAGCGACCACGCAGGAGGCCGCACACAGGGGGACCTTGAGGGCTGAGCTGTTTGCAGAGGCAGGAAACATCCCCAGCCCCTGCAGAGAGGACATCGGAACCCCGCCACGGCCGGGAGCCAGCAATGCACACGATGTGCTGCCGTGGGAGAAAAAGAGACACAGAACGATGTCCGGAGGTCCCTAATTCTGATATGCAATTATAAAAAGACCCAAGCCATAGGTAATTACAACAAACTATTGTAAAACACAGTGACGTCTAGGCTGTATGGTATGATGCCATTTAGTAACATAGTGTGTGTGTGTGTGTGTGTGTGTGTGTGGTGTGTGCAGTGTCTGTGTGTGTGTCTGTGTGGTGTGTGTGTGTGGTGCGTGGTGTGTATGTGTGTGAAGACACTGTGTTTGAAGGTGCCCTGAACAGCCTGAAAGTGCTCAGCCTCCACCTTCGTCCATGTCCACAAAAACACGGCCACTCTGTGCCGGGGCCTGCGCTTGGCAGGAATGTAGAGTGGAGGGGCCTCAGAGATGTCCTAGAAGGAGCTGCAGTCTTCGGGTAGATTCAAGGAGGGTGAGGGATGGGGGTAGAGGGACCCAAGAATGGGAGCTTCCAGCCCCCGTGTGAGCCTGACGCTGTGCTGGTGGCTGCAGCCCGCCTGGTCTAGAGGCAGAAAGCAGGGGTGCGGTGTGAAGAAGGGAGCTGTCCAGGGCTCTGCCCATGGTTCCATCAGTGACTCTAGAGCTAGTGCACGCTTCCACACCAGCCGTTCCTCTACCCTCATCCCCATCTGCCATGAATGTGCCCCCAACACCTTCTAAAGCCTCTGCTCAGTGCTTCAAACCCTGCTCTGCTGGTGGCAAATCTGAGGTTCCCAGGAGTCAGGACAGCCACAGATCTCCAGGCTGCTGGGAGGCCCAGAGCAGGAGTAAAACCTCATCCCCGTGGCCCAGGTCGGTAATCCAAGAATATCTCCCACAGGGCCAGGACCTGAGGTGCAGGTGACAACCAGCGTGGTCAGAGAACCCAGGCCCTCCATGGGGGAGAGGAGCCAAACCTGCCCCAAAGAGCACGTTGACAAGGCAAATTCCCATCTATCACCTTTGCTAGGACACTGGCATGGCTGAGGTGGCTTTGGGGTCTGACACTGGGGGATGGCATGCAGGCGCAGTGCCCTCCAATCGGGACACATTAGCCTCTTCCTTCAGGGCATTTGGAAGTTGTAGTCAAAGCTGGCCTGAATCAACTCCAGCCTCTGATGGACACTTATGGAACCTGCCCAGCCCCAGAAACTCCTGAACCTCAGGGCTCTGACCTTCAGAGTGGAGGCTGCTCGGGGCTCAGGGGAGGAGTGAGTGAGTCCTGTAAGTAAAATGCTGGCACAAGTCAACAGGCACTCCCCTGCTCTCACCTTACAGGAAACCACTTATCATTTCCAATACCTCTGGCAGGATTTTTTGTTTGTTTTTCATCATTTTCTTTTAAAAAATCCTCCCCGTTTTTCAAAGACAGAAAATGTTGAGTGGGCTGGAGTCTGTGCTGAGGTCCCTCCTGGTCCGCTCTCTTCTCTTCTCCTAGGCCCTGTCTAGGCTCTGCCCTCCGCATGGTACTGCCAGCCCTCTCCAGAGGTTTGCAGAGCTCAAGTGAGCTGCTCAGGCTCTGGCAGGGATGTGGATGAGGCAGATTGGGGCCAGGCAGTGAGCAGGGGAGGACAAGGTCAGAGTGGAAGGTCACTGATGGCTGGGCAGGGAATGCAGGGATGGCATGAGGGCCCATGTCCAGGGCACTGAAAGATGAATGCTGCATGATTTGGACATCCTCCCGGCCATTTGTCCATGATTAACTACTGGGTCCAAGCCCAGGAAACCCCTCCTATGCCCATGTCCCTTGGCCTGAGTCCGGCTGCATCTGCTCCATCTTCAGAGAGGCCACCACAGGAGCTATGTTGTCTGTGTACAGTCTGGGCCCTTCTTTCCCTGCACAGGCTGGTCTGTGTCCATGTCTCATTTGGAATGTCCACCATAAAATATGTTCCAGGTGCCCTGGAGATCACACACATCACCTGGGATAATGCAGGAACATGGCAGAGTAGCAACACCAGTGCACATGCACTTTCAGGGACACATGCTTGGTCTTGGGACACCCATGAACTTTGTGCTCTCCCTGTTCTTGGCTCCAATTTTATTCTGAAGACACAGACATGCAACACCGAGCACCCAGCAGGGAAGCCACAGTGGGTCATTCTGATTCCAGAGCTAGGTGAACCTGGGTGAGACATATAACATTTCTGAACCTGCGATTCTGTGCCATGACAAGTGCCCCAGCTAATATCATGTTCCTGAGGAGACTGAGTGTGAATGTTCTCAGTGGAGAGCTGCCCTGATGTAATTAGTGAGGTACATATCATTGTTCCACCAAGCAATTGTTAAGAAGGGATTTGTGAGAGCTAAAGGAAGTGAGGGATATAAAACATAAGATGACATCTCAGAAGATGTTTTATCATCATCATCATCATCATCATCATCATCATCATCATTATCATCATCATCACAATCACCATCATCATCACCACCATCATCACCATCACCATCATCACCATCACCTTCATTATCACCATCACCACCATCATCACCATCACCACCATCATCATCACCATCATCACCATCATCACCATCATCATCACCATCGTCTTCATCACCACCATCATCATCATCATCATCACCATCATCATCATCATCACCATCACCATCATCATCACCACCATCACCATCACCGTCATCATCATCACCATCACCTTCATTATCACCATCATCACCATCACCACCATCATCATCATCATCATCACCATCATCATCATCATCACCATCACCATCATCATCACCATCATCACCATCACCATCCACCACCATCATCACCATCATCATCACCACCATCATCACCATCATCATCACCACCATCATCACCATCATCATCACCACCATCATCACCATCATCATCACCACCATCATCACCATCATCATCACCACCACCACCATCATCACCACCATCACCATCATCACCATCATCATCACCATCATCACCACCATCATCACCACCATCATCACCATCATCACCATCAGCATCACCATCACCATCCTCATTGCAGGCACTTTCTGATTCCTCAAGGCACAACATGGATGCCATGCCCAGGGTCATGCTCACCATTATGACCTCTGTCCTCTGTATTGGGATGGCACTCTTAGCCCCTGGTCAAAAAGGTCTATTGTCCTTAGGCAGTTGTGAGCTTCTGAGCAATGATGATCCTAGTAGTGGGTTCTCTCTGTCTCCTGTCATCCCTGCTCTCTGGCCCAGGGTCCCCTCACCCTCTGGTTCTCAGGAAGCTTCTTTCATCAGAGACCTTGACATGGAGAGAAAGTCATAGTTATGGGGCAGAATAACAAGGGAAAAGGGAAATCCATAGGGGGGACCCTGCGGAAAATGCCTGTGGAAGGGGAAGCCAGAAGAGAGTTAGGGGCCTGCCAATGTGCAGAGGCCCCTGAGAGGCAGGACAGCAGAGACTTGGACCATCCTGAAGAGAGAGGCTGCTGCCCAGCCTGGCCGCCTTCCCCTCCTCCTCAGACCTGGACGAGGGGCCGTTCCTCCCAGTTCAGTGCAGGAACGGTGTCACTGCTGCCTGAGTCTCTGAGTCAGAGGGCTGGGGCCTCACAGACCAGACACACTTGGGCCTCGGTGGCCCCACTCCTCCTCCAGGCTGCATGGGCCCTCTCCAGCAGGATCACAGCTGCGCATCCTAGAGCAAGACTGTGCATCTCTTAGCAGCCTCTAGCCCCTGTGAAACCATCTCTGAGTTTTGCTTTCACCAAACAGGGCTCATCCTTTGTAGCTGAGACCATGAATTATCAAATCCACAGAGGGCCCAGGGGTGACATGGTGTGAGAGCTCAACGTGCCTTTTAATTTTGCAGCCTCTCCTGGAAGACGTCTCCAGGCCCTCATTTGGACTTCTATGGGGAAACAGCTGCACTGTGGGTTAATGGACTCCAATAGTTTGAGTCTGAAACCTTTGATGTTGACCCTTCGCTGCAAATGAGTGTCACAGAAAGACCTTAATAACTTGCTCTGTAACTCAGAAGTGTTCAGGATAACACCATTAATCCCTGTTTTCCATAGCTGGCAGAAAGCTCTAAGTACATTTAATACTTTCTAAATCTGACAGTTTTAATTATTTTCCCCGCACCATTATTGATCCAGTGAGTCAACCTGTGACTTTGAAGGCCTTTGTCAATACTCATTGCCAATAACAGAACCAATCGCTCCTTGGCCGGGCTGGGGAGCAGAGGGTGCCGGGGGGCGAGGTGCGTGGCCTGTGTGCACCTCTCGGAGCCCCCCACCCTGGCAGCAGCCCTGTGTCTTCCTCTGAAGAGCTATTGCCTCTGGGGCCTCACCAGGGCACCTCTCTGCACCTGATGTGCTTGTAGGATGACTCCTGTGGGCGTGCTCCTGTGAAAGCCAGGGGGACTCTCAGGGAGGTCCCTGGCTCCTCTCCACATAGAATGGGACAGTGACTCGGACACCTGTCCTCTATGGGAACAGGGGAAGGGGGAGACTCCAGTAAAGACACAAAGGTGTGTTCTGGCCAGGAAGTCTCCCTTTGGAAACTCACAGACCAGTTTAAGAGATGACTGTGCCGACAGGTGACCTCAGTGGCAGGGAGGATTGAAAATGCAGCCGTCCTTGGAGCAAGTCAGCACCCCCCATGGTTGCTGCCCTAGGGGTCTCCTTCCTCGAGTTCATTTCTTCATTTCCTCCCCCCTCCCCCTCCCCGCCTCCTCATCTTCCCTCCCTGCTCTTTCCTCCTGCTCCCACTTCTTCCACTTCAAAATATTGTCTATGCGTCCATACTAGGTATGATTTCCCCCCAACTCTTCATCTCCATCCACTTCGTATTTTCAAAACTATGAGCAAAGCCTCAAACAATACTGATCCTGGGTAAAAGTGGAAGCCCCCAGCCCACGCTGCCCCACACCGCACACAGCTCTCCCCCTGCCCTGAGGTCAACAGGCGTAGAGACACAGACGACGTGTGGCCCCCCAGCCCTGCATAGGTGTGGCGAGACACACTACATGCGGAAATGGCCGATTCATTAGGACGTAAGTGACATCAGCCTCTTTTATGTTTCTGCTCTCCAGTTGCACCCTTTCATGTTCTATTTTAGGGTCTTTCCATGCACACAAAGATCTGCCTCTTTATATCTGATGCCTTTGTGGTCCTCCCCAGAGTAGATGAGCCTAAAGAACCAGCAGTGTCCCTGCTGATGAACATCGAAGTGGTTTTTACCATTTTAGTGTTGGACGTGCTGTCGGAATGGCATGTTTGGTATGTATCCTGGCACACGAATGTGAGTATTTCTCACTTTCCCCAAAGTGATAACTGGAGCAAAGAGAATGTGAATTTAAATCGAGATTGAGATGGTCCGATCGCCCCCCTCCCATGAAGGCTGGACCTCCCAGCGTCTCGCTGAAGGACAGGACTCCGCACCGCTCTCTTGCACAGTGCCAGGCTTCTCCTACTGCTCGGCTCATCCAAATGTGCCCTCTCCAGTGTTTAATCCCCCTGTGCCGATGCCCCGGGGGCTGTGTGCTTCTGTTTATGGATCATTTCATGACTGAGTTGCCTGTTCATGGTCTTTCTCATTTTTCTACTGGTGCCTTTTTCTTTTTTTTTTTTTCTTTTTTTTATTTTTTTATTTTTATTTTTTTTATTTTGTCAATATACACTGTATATGATTATTATGGCCCGTCACCGACACCTCCCTCCCTCCTCCCTCTCTCCCCTCCCCCCCAAGAATGTCCTTTCCGTTTGCTTGTTGTAACAACTTCATGGAAGTATAGTTGTTATATCTTCTTCCCCACCCCACCCCCCTCCGGTTTTTTTTTTTTTGTGTGTGTGTGTGTGTGTATGTGGGTGAATTAGTTTGTTTGTTTTTCTTTTTTTTTTTTTTAGCTCCGACCAATGAGTGAGAACATGTGGAATTTCTTTTTCTCTGCCTGACTCGTTTCACTCAATATTATTCTCTCAAGGCCTACTACATTGTATATTGACAAAATAAAAAAAAACTGTATATGATTATTATGGCCCGTCACCGACACCTCCCTCCCTCCTCCCTCTCTCCCCTCCCCCCCAAGAATGTCCTTTCCGTTTGCTTGTTGTAACAACTTCATGGAAGTATAGTTGTTATATCTTCTTCCCCACCCCACCCCCCTCCGGTTTTTTTTTTTTTGTGTGTGTGTGTGTGTGTATGTGGGTGAATTAGTTTGTTTGTTTTTCTTTTTTTTTTTTTTAGCTCCGACCAATGAGTGAGAACATGTGGAATTTCTTTTTCTCTGCCTGACTCGTTTCACTCAATATTATTCTCTCAAGGCCTTTTTCTCTATAGCTCTATCTCCTGATACGTTGTGAAGATTCATCTTTGTCTTTTACAAATTCAGTGTTGTAAATACCTTTTTCTGTTATATCTATGCACATCACCATCATCATCATCATTGCTAATGATGCCCTTTGTGTCAGATATTTAATTTCCATGCTAACTAACCTGTCTTTCTTTATAACACCTGAATTCTATATGTTATTTAGATGGTGAATTTTTTAAAAAACTTATTGCTTGTTGTAGCTATTTATCTTTCTTTTCCCCCTTATAGACTTTAATGGTCTCAAAACAATGTATTAACATTATCTTTTCAATGCTATTTGGCAGTGCAACCTTTATCACACACCAAATTCCCATGTATTCTTATATTCTTATTTTTTATGGCTTTTATTATTATTATTTCTTTTTTTTTTATTTTGTCAATATACAATGTAGTTGATTATTATGTCCCATCACCGAAACCTCCCTCCCTCCTCCCTCTCCCCCCTCCCACCCAAGCATGTCCTTTCCATTTGCTTGTTGTAGGAACTTCAAAAAAAAAAATTGTAGTTGTTATATCTTCCTCCCCCCCCCGTTTTTTTTTCTTTGTGTGTGTGTGTGTGTGTGTGTGTGTGTTGAATTAATTTGTTTATTTTTTTAGCTCCCACCAATAAGTGAGAACATGTGGTATTTCTTTTTCTCTGCCTGACTCGTTTCACTTAATATTATTCTTTCAAGGTCCATCCATGTTGTTGCAAATGGCAGTATTTCATTCGTTTTTATAGCTGAGTAGTATTCCATTGTGTAGATATACCACATTTTCCGTATCCACTCATCCGATGATGGACATTTGGGCTGATTCCAGCTCTTGGCTATTGTGAAGAGTGCTGCAATGAACATTGGGGAGCAGGTATACCTTCGACTTGATGATTCTCTTCAGATCGTATAAATCTTTTGCCTTTTATTATTTTTTGATGATCTTTATATTTACCCCTGAGCCTATACTTTCTCTTTTGAATACATTATCACAGTTTTGCTTGATATCTGGTTGAAAGCCTCTCTAAGTTGTTCTATATCTATTTTCATGGTTAGGTTGCCAGTTTTCTATTTTGCATAGGAGTTAAGATTAAATTTTGAAAAATATAAAATGAAATTGCATTGAATGGGAATGTATTGAGCAACTTGGGATGAATTTGTATCCTGACATTTAGATCATCTCCTTTTATTTCCTTTCTATAATGTTTATAACTTTCTTTTGTTAAGTATGTATATTGCCTTTCTTATATACACTCGTATATTACATTTTCTACTTGGTCATTGTCAAAGCTATTGGTTGAAATATTCTGGCCTGGCATCCAGTCACCTTCTGTGTCCTTGAGATAGTTCTAATACTTTCCCATTTTATTCCATCAAGTTTTCTATATATACTCATTTCATCTGTAAATAATTATATTTTTTAAAAGCTTCTTCCTTTTAATACCTGTAGTTCCTTCATCTTGTATGATTGCACTGAAGACACCCTCTCCTAAGTATGTAGGTGACAGTGATTCCAAGAATCTTGTTTCTCCTTTATTCATTCCACAACTACATAAGGAGCACCTATTTTATGCCAGTCCATATTTTAGGTCCTGGGGATGCAATCCGGGTTCTTAGATTCTGAGGGCGACAGATAATAAAGAGATAAACAACTAGGCACATTATAGTAATAAATGCTCTGAATTTTTTTTTTAAAGCAACATAAAGAGAGTGACAAATTTTCTATCTTAGATGGTGGAAATACTACTAAATTTCAATATTAATAAGGGTGATTGCTACAGGATTCTTGTAGGCTCATAGAACCAAGTTAAAGAACATTCTTTGTGTTATTAATTTGTTAAAACTTTTTAAATTTAGAAATGGGTATTTAACCTATGGAATGCATTTTGTGTTTATCAAGATGCTGACAGGTTTTATTTTCTCTAGAATCAATTGATGCATGAGAATAGATTTCCTAAAGTTGAGATGTTGTGTTTCTGACAGCAAGCCTTTTTGGTTGTGATGTATTTTTTTTACTACCTCATTGAAACAGCTTTCCATCTTTTATGGAAGTTCTGCAGGTTTTGCCTGTTGAATGTAAGGTTTGGTAGAGCAAAGCTGTGTGCCACCTGGGCCTGGTGCCCATGAAAAGTTGATCACCAATGGTTTTAAAGTCCTCTCTGGTGTTCCTCGCCTTACAGATACTTTTCCTCTCCTGCAGAAAACTTTCTCCTTTACGTTTTCTAAAATATATCCATTTTCACTGAGCTTTTAAAATTTATTATTATATAGCTTATATCATATTTATGATTATTACTCTCTTTTTTATATTTATTGTTTGTTATTAGCATTTCAAATATGGAACTTTGGGTTTTTGATCAAGCTTACCTCTTCATTTATTTGGAGTTTTACAGCTTTATTGAGATACAACTCATGTATAATAAACTGCTGTATTTAAGTTGTAGAATTTGAGAATTCTGACATGTGAATTAACCTGTGAGATCATCTCCACAACCAAGAAATCAACCACCACCTCCCTTGCCCCTTTGTACCCCACCCCTTTCTTCTAGCCCCATCCCCAGGCAACACACAATGTGCTTCTTGTCACTATAAATTCATGTGCTCAGTCTGTAATTTTATGTAAATGAAATTGCAGAGTATTTTCTCTCTGTTGTATGTCTTTCTTCATTTAGTGTGACTATTTTGATGCATCTGTGCTGTTGTTTGCTTCTTTTTTATTGCTGAGTAGTATTCCACTGAATGGATATACCATGATTAGTTTATCCATTCATTGCTGAAGGATGTTTGTGTCATTTCAAGCTTTGCTTGTTGCTGGTAAAGCTGCTATGAACATTCACATACACATCTTTGTATGAACATGTGATTTAATTCATCCTGTGTAAATATCTACGAATGGACTGGCTGCAGCATAGGGTAGGTATATATTTAACTTTTCTAGAAGCTGCCAAGCTATTTTCCAAAGTGATTGTACCCATTTACATTCCCATGAGCAGTGTATGAAGGCTCCAGTGGATCCACATCCTTGCCAACACTTGATGTGGTCAGCCTCAAACTTTAACCTTCCCCATGTGTGTATAGCAATATGTCATGGCAGTGTTATTTTTCATTTCTTTAATGACTAAGAATGCTGAGCATCATTTCAAGTGCTTAACTCCAATTTGTATATCTTCTATGGTAAAATATCTGCTTAATTCTTTTGCCCGTTTTTTTTTCATTATGTTGTTTGTGTTATTGAGTTGTAAGAGTTCTTCATGTTTCCAGAGCACGTTGTGGTTCAGACACATGAATTTATTTTTCTCCATCTGGCTTACCTCTTCATTTTCATGATTTTGTTCCTTGAAGAGCAAACAAAACTTTTGTTGAAGTACAATTTATTGTCATTTTATTTTATAGTGCATCCTATTTGTAGTAAACTTAGGAAATATTTGGCTAATGCAAAATTGCTAAGATTTCTTTCATGTTTTCTTCAAAAAGTTGTATAGCTTTTACATCTTTACACTTCATTATGGGAGATGGGGGTGGACGTTTTTCTCTCACATTTGCATGTCCCATGTGCCAATTGTTGAAAGACTTCTCTTACCCCATAGAGCTGCCTTGACACCTGTAAAACCTATGTCAAAATGAGCTGAGCGTGAGCGGGTCCGTATCTGGACTCTCTGTGGTATGACATTGATTTTTTGTCTTCCTTTTTCCAACCCAGCACTGCCTTGGTTGGTGCAGCTTTATAACAAGTCCTGAAATTAGGTATGTAAGTCCTGCTACTCTGTTCTTTTTCAGAATTATTTTGACTATTTCCTTGCATTTCCACATATACTTTAGAATCATACAGACTATTTCTCTAAATAAATAAATAGTAAATAAAAGCTTATGGTATGTTTACTGAGATTGTCTTAACAGTAATGAGTCTTCTGAACCATGAGCATAATGTATCTTTCTATTTATTTGTAAAGTGAATTTTATACTTTTCAGGCACATCTTTCAACCATTTTGTGTTTAGTATTTAATATGTTGGATGCTATTTTAAATGTTCTTTTTAAAAATTTTATTTTCTAAATGTCCATTGTTGGTTTATACAAATACAGTTAATTTTTATAGATTGACATTGTATACTGTCACTTATTAAATTCACTTATTAATTATAATAATGTTTCTGTAACTCCCTTAGGAATGTCTTTGTAGGTTACCATGTAGTCAGAGAATAATGACAATTTCACTTATGCTTTTCCAATCTGCATGCCTTTTATTTTATTTTTTGTCAGACTGAACTGGCTAGAACTTCAAGCACAATGTTGAAAAAGTGGTGAGAACAGACACCTTTGCTCATTCCCAATTTCACCATCAAATGTGATGTAAGCTGGCTTTTTTCGGATATGCCTTTATAAATTTGGAGAAATTCCATCCTGTTTTTAGTTTTTTGAGAATCTTTTTCTTGTGTGTGAGTGCATGTTGGATTTTGCATTTTCTGTATCATCTGAAATGATCATATTTTCTTTATTTTTGAGTCAGCTAAGATGATTAACCTCAGCAATTGATTTTTAGGTGTTGACCCAATCTTGTAGTCTGGGGATGAACTCTACCCAAGTCATAAATTATTCTTTCTCTGCTCCTTCAACTATATTTCCTCCTTCCCCATAAGAAGATACTTTTATATGTATTTTTGTGGTTTCTCTTTCCATTTCTTTATAGGCAAGTGTGTGTGTGTAGCCATTTTTCCCCCAATATTGTTAATTAATATCTTCTGTTAAGTAATATCTTTTTTTGGTCAGTCTGGCTAGAGGCTTATAAATTTTACTGATATTTTTCAAAGACCAGTATACCATATAATCTGTATATTTTCCTCCTAGGTATTTATCCAAAGTAAATTAAAGCATATGTCCACACAAAGACTTGTACGTGAAGGTTCATAGCAGCTTTATTTGTTGTAGCCAAAACTGAAACAGCCCTGATTTCTTCAACAGGTAAATTGTTAAACAAACTGAACTACAGAACATCCATACCATGAATTTTAAATGAAAAATTATTGATACATGCAATTACCTGAACAAATCTTCAAAGAATCATGCTAAGTGTGAAAAAGCCCCATCACAGAAGGTTACACACTGTATGATTCTTTTTATACATCACTCTTGAATAGACAAAATTATAGAAATGGAGAAGAAATCAGTGATCATCAGTGTTAAAGGAAAGGTTGGGGATGGAGGGGACACTCATTTCCCTCCCTCCCCAACCCACAAGAGCTTCACAGTGATGAAGGGTTCTGTTTGTGGATGGTATTGATGTCAGTGTCCTGGCTGTGAAGTCATACTACAGCTCTGCCAGATGTCACCAATTGGGGGGAGCTTCATAAAGGATAAATGGGACCTCTTATTTCATACAACTGCATGGCAGTCTACAATTATTTGAAACAAAAAAGTTAATTAAAAATGTTATGCAACCTCCTTCTCGCCTCCATGATAGTTTTACTGTTTGTTTATCCAGATGAATTTTACAGTCAGCTCTTCTAACTCTAGAAACAGAAGCAGCAACAAAATCTGGAGAGAAAGCCACAGTCATTTGAATAATTATTCCTCTATGCAAAATTTATAGTTTTCCTCTGGCTGCTTGCAAGATATTTTTGTTTTGCTTTTGCTTTGGAAATTTTTTATTGTAATGTGTCTGGGCATGGGTTTCTTTGAATTAATCCTGGCTGATAGTCACAGAGCTGCCAGAACCTCTCTGTATTTTCGTTTTTCACCAAATTTAGGAAGTTTCCAGGGATTGTTTCTTTACATTTTTAACACTGTGGGCCATTTCTCCACCTCTGAGTCCCTAATGTCATGCATTTTTTTTTTTTTTTGGTCTTTTTATATTAACCCAGATATCTCTCGGCTCTGTGTATATATTTTTTAAATCTTTTTTCTCACTGTTATTCAGAATAAGTAATTTTCATTGATCTAGTTTTAAGTCAATTTGTCTTTCTGCTATCACCTCCATTTTGGTATAAAGTCTATGCAGTAATTATTATTATTTTTAAAATTTTGGTCATTGAAGACCTTTCATCTAAAATGTGTGTTTTATTCTCCTTTATATCTTCTATTTCTGTGCTGATACACCACCTGTCTATTTTTTTCAAGACTATTCACCCTTACTTCTTAGAGCATGATTATAATGGGTGTTTTCAAGTCTTTGATCATTTCAACAGCTGAGTCATCTTGGGTCAGCTTCTGTTCATTGTTCTACCCTTGTTAGTAGAGTTTTTTCCAGTCCTTTGAAGACTGAGCAATTTCAGATGGTATTTTGGACATTTTCAACATATTCTATGAGACTCTGGGCCTTGTATTGTCTCAGGGGAATGTTGATTTCTGTTCATTTGTTTTGTTTTAACAGGCAATCAACCAGATATGTTCAAGCCTCAGGTTTCACCTACCTTCTGTGAACTGTGCTTATAATGGCAGTTCAGTTCTCAAGCTTTTGTGTGTTATGCAGGTCACATCCAGTGGCCAATCTGAGGACTGGTCAGTGCTTTACCTCGTTGTTCAGTTTTGGAAGTCTACAGTTTGCTCTTAAGGTCAGATTCACACACACATGACTAGGAGGCAAAGGAGATTTCAAGCAACTTTATGGGCTCACTCTCTTAATCTCTGTCTTCTCCACCATCTCCTGGATACCTTCCAGCTCTCTGCAGCTGCTCTTCCTGGTCCTGGCCAGAAATCCAAGGCTTTAGCATTCCGGCCCTGCCACACACTCACTGTGACCACGTCTTCAACTGGTCTCAAGTTCCAGGAGGACAAATAGAGGAACAAAATAAGGAGAGACCACACACTCTTGGGGTTTCAGCTGTTCTGATCAGAGAGAAAGCTTGCCCTCCCTCAGAGACTCTGGCATCAAGCTGGCTGCCATGCTGCCACCTGCCACCACAGTGCCCCCTGCTGTAAAGCCTGCTGGATGGGAAGAAAGAAGAGGGAAAAAGAAAAAGACTGCATGGGGTTTTCTCCCACTCTGTCTGATCCTCAGATGTCCTCTTTCCCATTCCTTAGACTAGAAAGTGACATCTCCTTTTGGAGTTTCTTTTATTTTATCTTATTTTATTTTATTTTCGTACTCTGTGTGCATTTCCAGGTTGGCAGCTCCCTTTGCAGGCAGGCCGGGTGACACTGGAAGAAAACCATGTTAAGCTCACTGGCAGTTTGTTAGAACACTGAAATCCAATATCCTTCACCAATCCATGTGCTACTGTCTACTTTTTAGACCTACCGACAGCTGTTCTGAGCATTCTGTGTGGGACTTAGAGCTGCGCTCTGTAGGAGACACATGGTGCAAGTGTCTACATCTTGCCTGGACCCCTGTCCTGTCCAGACAGGTGTGGTTTTAATTTTCATTTCTGCTCTTATGAGAATGGCTGAACATCTTTCCCCATGATTAATGGTGATTTGGATTTATTTTCCGTGTTTATAGCTCCAGTTCACTCTTCTAAGTGGTTTTGGTCTTTTTCTCCATTATTTAAAAAAATAACTTTCTATGCGTTAAGGATAATTATTCTATATCTGTGATAAGCCATCTATATTTCCCCAGCTTATTATGCAAAACTTTACTTTGCTTATGGTATTTTTGCCCTACAAAGGTGTTTTTCTTTTTCATATAGTCAAGGTAATCCTCCGTGTTACAGCTGAAATCATTATATTTTCTTCTAGTACTGGTTGGTTGGTTTGTGTTTTTATATTTCTCAACAGTTTGGAAATTATCCTCATATATAGTGTGGGAAATGGATCCATCATTATCTTTTCATATGGTTACTCAGTTACCAATTCTGCTCATAAAACATTCTACTATTTGATATGCTGTCTTTATTGCGTACTAAATGCTCATATGCAATTGTGTCTATTTCTGGATTGTCAATTCTCAGCCATTTGCGGGTCTATCCACACACTGACACTGTTTCAATTATAAAGGACTTATGGTGTGTCTTAATATTTGACAAGTTAGCTTTTTACTCACTGCACCTCTATAAGATACATAGAGGCTATTTTTTTTTTCTGGTAAACTTTGTAATCACTTGCCTGCCTCTATGATTAACAAGAAGAAAATCATCAAACACTGATAGCATTTTATGAGTACTTAAGAAAAGACTGGCATATATATGTTATGAAGACTTGTCTGTCCTAAAATAGTATGTCTTTCTTTTTCTTCAAGTTTATTTTCGTGAGATCATTTTTTTTTTCATAAAAGTCATGTTTAATTCATTGATTTAGTTTAGCTTACAGCAGTAGTCACTGGAGTCACAGGAGAAACAAGACAACACAGACCCCAGTGAGACATCTTTGCTCTTGTAGAGAAGTGTATGATGCATGGACCCAGGTGTCCTTCAAACCTGCTCTGAATCTGCACTTTGCACCCCGTGCTGTGCCACTTTGGGCAAGTTGCTTGAGCTCTCTGTGCCTCGAGGCTGTCCTCTACAGAGGGGACTAATGCTTCCTCACTCTATTTCCAGCCTGTCTTTCCTCGTGAGGTAATTAACAGGATCTGATCTGTTCCCACCCTTTTTCACTGTCGTGCCCTGTCCTGAGCTTTCTAAAGTTATGCTTTCAAAGTAGGTACCCTGTGGGAAAAACGTAGTCAAGAGTTTGTGTTCTTTTCCTTCACAGAATAAATTCATCTACCTCCGTGCTAAAAATTGCAAATATTAGGTGGAATTTTGTGCTGGCATTTGATGCTCTATTATTTAGCAGGAGGAAGTGCATGCATTTACATAACTGGATTCTAATCTGAAGGAAGAGGAATCTGCTAAAACTTTGAGGTTTACCTGCCACTAATAAACAGTCTCCTTTCCCAGTGTTTCAAGTAACAGCCCAGAAAGATGCGCACATTTCTCCTGTCATTTTCATACCCAGATGGTATCCCTACGTGCGGGTACGAAAGCAAAAGTTTAAAAAAACAGTAATAATTCAAGGTTTTATTTAGAATACCATTAAAATGCTTCCATTAACTGAACTTAATGGAAACCCTTTTACATTTTCATTCAGCAAATATTTATCAAATGGCAACTGTGAATCTTCCAGTCCTGGGGGTCGGGGTGGGGGTGTAAATAAATGTAAACCCCTCTCTCCTGCCGCTGGACGTTCACGTCTGATGGTGAAGACGGAGCTGTTTTCATATCCAGGAGGCTAGGGCGCGGTCTGTCAGGATTTTCCATCCCTCACTTCCATATTCTCTCATTGTGTCCTGTGTCATCTGGGCACATTTGTGGAAAGCCCGTGCCTGGCATTCAGGATCAGCCGTGGGTATTCAGTCGCCTCTGGCAGGGCATTCACAGCAGACGCCTCACTGAGCCCTCAGCGGCCCCCGTGGTGTGCAGAGGCCTCAAGGAGAAGGGCATGTGCGGAGGAGAAGCCACTGCTCCTCAGATGGGGGCTCGGAGGTGCAGGAGGGAGCTGCCCTGCCAGGGCTCTGACGCTCACAGGGAGTGAGGGAAGCTCACCCACAAGCCCGGGCCGGTGCTGCGCTGACCGCGGTGGAGTGGCTGAGGACAAGGGGGGCTCTGTGGGTGGCAGACAGCTGCACTAAGCAGACAGTTTGCTACGCTGATGGTGAGCTTCATGGCTCGGGATAATGCAATTGCTGTCCTGCCCAGCCAAGGAATGGCCTCGATCCTGCCTCCTCACCATGAACTCAACACAACAGACACTTTCAGGGCTCTGCCTCATCCCTGAGCACATGCGTCCAACTGGGGTGAGGGGTGGGACACCAGCACCACATGGAGTTGGTGACAGAGGGACACAAGCCACCCCCTTGGGTGTTCAGACCACTGGACCAGCTGGCAGGTGGACATGGTGGCAGTGGGAGGGTCTCAGTCACCTGAGCGGCCCCTCCAGGCCTTCCAAGTGTGACCAAGAGAAACTCCCAGCTCCTCCCCATGAATGCTCTTTGTACTGCTGTGTAGATGTCTGTGTGTGTGCAAAGACACGGGAGATGAAGTGATTGTCTTTAAACAGGGGCAGTCATCAAAATGTCAGCCAGAGCACGGACGGGTGCACTGGGCTTGCACCCGGGCTGCTGGGCTCGGCGCCTGGGCATGGGTGGGGCCATCACAGACTGGTTCTCTCGTGCCCGGCATCCAGTGTGGAAGGTGGTGTGTCCTGGTGGGGGATGTGGGCTCAGTGCAGTGGCCCTGGAAATGCCCAGACCTCACAGCCGCAGGGTGCTCGGTGGGGAAAAGGTCAGCCATCCACAGGTCCCTTGGTGGTGAAATTAAATAACTGACACAAGAAAAGCATGGTGCTCGCGCATGACAGATCTTCAGAGATAGCAGTCACCTGCTCTGCCAACTGAAGGTTTCAATCAACCATTATTCGGACCTGTCATCAGGGGAGTCTGACACTTGAGATCCAAGACAGCTGTGAGGTGCGTGAGTTGGCAGCGTGCGTGCCCGTGTGTGTTCACGAGTGCCCGTTCAAGTGTCTGCACCTGTGTGTGTGTTGTCACGGCAGCGTGGGGTGGCAGCGAGAGCTTTCTTTGGGATGTCCTTTAACTAAGGAGGTGTGGGGATCTGAGACATGGCTCTCCTCACCTGCAGCACCGAGGGCAGGGAGAGGACGCAGGAGCTGCTCACCCAGCCCGGGCCATGCTCCTTGGGCTCCCTGCAGGTCTGCCGTGACTCCGACTTGCCTTGTCAGGCACTTTACCTGGTGGTAAAACTCAGAAACATCAGTCTCTTTGTTAGAAAGTGGAAATGAGTTCAGAAAGAGCTCTCTGGCTGTGGAACGCTCAGGGGAGGATGAGCCTCCCGGATCATTAATGGGCGTGATGGAATCTGGGACTCACTGGGAAGACATTAGAACAAATGAGGTTGTTTGCTGAGTGCAGCTGAGTCTTGTGTCCCTAGGATGCCCCGGCAGTGCCTCATGACAGAATGAACCTGCAACTAGAAATGACGGATGGACAAATGGAGGTGTGTGCACAGCGACAGATCTCTGCACTGGAGCAGCTCCCTGCAGGGCACATGGCTGGGCCTGCCCTAGAAGCGACAACCTTTTGCTTCAGTGACGTGCAGATCCTGGCAGGTAAATCCAGCAGCAGCTCGCCCGTCGGTCCCTCTGGTGGGTTTACAGGAGAGAGGAGAGGGGCGGCTGCCTGTTCCTCAGTCCTGGGCGGAGGACCTGAAGCCTGAGGTGGGGAATGGGCTCCCACGTTTGTCCCCATTGAGGTCAGGCCCCATGTGGGGGTGTGCACGAACCTGGCAGAGGTGTGGACAAGCCCTGGACAGAATTTCAGATCATGATGTTTGTTCTCTCACAGGGCCAGGCTCCCTCCAGAGGCTCTAGGGGAGGATCATTCCTGCCTCCTCCAGCTCCTGGTGGCTCCGGGTGTTCCTCAGCTTGTAAAAGCTTTGCTCTAATCTCTGCCTTTGTCTTCACACAGCCTCCTCTCCTGTGTCTGTGCCCACTCCTCTTCTTATAAGGATACCAGTCATTGGATTTAGGACCCACTCAGGTAATGCGATGATCTCATCTCGGGATCCTTAACTTAATGACATCTGCAAAGACCATGTTTCCAAATAAGGCACGTCTACAGTTTCCTGATGGACAAGACTTTGGGGCCACTGTTCAGCCACTGTGCTGCTTATGAGCTGTGTGCCCTGGGCGAGTCAGGTCCCCTGAGTCTTCTTACTGCCTCCTCTAGAAGTGGCATCCACCTTGCACCAGGCCAGCTTGCAGGGCAGAAAGGCTGGCATCTGCTGGTGCTCAGGCCCCAGTGACAGACTGGTGGATGCTTTAACCCTGTGTCATTCCAAAATGGTTTTGCATCTTCTCCTGCATGGGATGCCCATTGTCCCAACTGACATTTGGTTAGAGGGGACATGTGGAGGGTACTAACTTTAATAAAGCACATGTATTTTACAGGGCCTACCTTTTTAAAAATTACACGTAGAAATGTTAAGCTTGAGAAAGACAGGAAACTTTCCCTGGGCTAAAGTCTCTGCTGTAGATGAAGAATTGTAACACAGCAAAATTGCTGGCTCTAAGGGCAGATGTCCTTGGTGCAGCTAAACCTGATGATTGTTGCATGACAATTATCTTACTGTTCTTTCTGTAACCACCTATGTTCCTTTTCTGTAACTTTCTGGCCTGGAGAATAAATACTGAGAGAAGACCCTAGTTTGGTGTTATTTTCTGAGGAATGCTGTTCTCTTGAGGGTCCTGGAAATTAACTCCTTTGGGGCTTCTCACTGCTCAGAAGAAATGGCTTTGAGTAATCCTTTGCGTCTCCATCACCCTGGGGGAGGTGACAGGGACATGTGTGCACAGAGCTGTGCTGGCTCCTTCAGAGCCTGGGGGACATCCAGCTACCACAAGCCAGGCGAGAGGGGCCTGGTGCCTGGGGAAGGGTTTTGAACACAAGTGTGTCCCCAAGACCTGCCTACGGGGAGCAGAGTCACCCTAGACCCACCTCATGATGGGGTGTCAGCTGAGACGGTGTCGTTGCCTGGCCACCCCAGAGGTCAGATGGGAAAGAAATAAGGAAAAGATTAAATACTCAGACTGAGCATCCATCAGTAGCACAAGATGCTCTGCATATTTCACAATCTTGTTTTCAAGAGCGATGTCGAGAGTGTCTCTGATTCACTGTGCAGAAGCTTCCCCAGCACCAGCCCTGCGGCTCCGGCTGTGAAGAGTCTTCACTGCTTCTTACTCTGGCCGTGGCCCGGGACTCGTGCCATCGCATTATGCTCCCAGAACGTCGTTCTGCACCAGTGCTCTCATCGTTTCCTTCTGACCAGGTTGGTCTGCAGGTTTGAGCGCTCCTGGCCTGGGCTGAGGAGGGGCTGGTGGCTCAGGGAGGAGAGGGGACCAGAACCCAGGACCCACCGGCTCAGGCCTCAGGAGCACTGTGCCTCCTACTGGATCGTGGATTTAGGGAGGACTCCCTTCCTGATTGCCGAGACCAGCGTTTCATAAACTGAGCTCGCGTGCAGTCGGCGGGTATGGGAGGTGACTTTCATTCTCTCCTCGTGGGCCCGGAGGTGGCTGTGCTCCCTGGGAGCGTATCCCAGCATAACAGGCCTGGAGCATCTGCCTCGGGTCTGGGCCTGCGGCTGGGGAGGGAGGTATGTGGGAGTCCACAGGGTGGGATGCTCACCGTTGCCTGGGAGATGGTGTGAGGGGTGATTGGAAGATTTCTGGCCCAGGTCCCCTCAGGTTGGGCTGGTTTTCCCAGAGTGGGAATGTTAGCCCTCAATGAGGGGCTTACGGGGTGTGAACGGCTTTGCTGAGTGTCTTCTTGTTGTGGCTGCATTTGGGACTGAGTTTTGTATTGTGAGGAAGGTTTCTGGGGATCTCCCTACAAAGCTACTGCAGGCCCCAAAAAGCAGCCTACGGGAGAAGGGCCTCTCTTGGCGGGGTGGGGTGGCCCTGCCCTGCTGGAGGGCGACCCACATCAGGCAGTCTGAGCTGCCCAGGTAGGGAGAGGCCTCTGGGCTGTGGCTAGTCACCTTTGTCACCAAAGCCGAAGAGAAGGCATTTCTACAAAGACACAGATGCTGCACAGGGACTTGGCACACTGCAGGTGTGTTGTGTCCGTCCCGGACAGTGTATCGACACCAGCTCGGCCAGGCCCTGTGCCAGGGTCGGGGCAGACAGAGGGATGTGGGTCCTGGCTTCTGGGACCACCAGACAACTCTCCAGGGTACCACGTATGACTTTCATCTGCCCCAGATTTGGAGCCAGGCTGGAATTCCAAAGGTGAGTGTCACCAGTGCATCCTTGCAGGCCCCAGGACCTGCCACAGGACAGCCATGCGGTGGGGCCCCAGGCCCCACATAGCCCTTTGTCTCATCCTGTCCTCTTTTTCCTCCCTCATGCTGAAGCTTTTCCTTCTGTCCCTTCTCAGGGCTTCCCAGGCTATGGGGGAGGCACACAGGGGCTGGGGGTCAGAAACTCAGCCGCAGCTGGAGGCACTGACTTCCCTGAAGCCCTTCTACTCAGACAGGGCTCCGTGTGTCCCCAGAGGGCCTGTACATGGGGGGCACCAGCAGATGCTCTCACGGCCCCGACTCAGTCACTGAAAGTACTTTGCTCTTTAACCCGCAGCCCACTGGCTGTACACACCGCAGACACGTGGGGCTACACTGCGCACATGCGCACACGTGCACACAAGCACGGGCCAGGGAGGAAAGCTCAGGTGCCGGGGGTAGTTACAGAGAATGAGCACACAGCTCGCCACTGCTCTCACCTGCTGCCCAGGAGAGCCTATGGCTTGGTGGGCCATGAAGTGAGGAGGAGGGGAGCCGCACGCTGGCTTCTGCTGGCTTTTCCCCACCTCCCCCTGGTTAGTGCAAGACCTTACACCTGGATGGCCTGGGCCTCTCCCTTCCATGCTTGATCCCTGAGTCCCCCTGACCCCTGATACTCTGCAGCTGACTAGTCCTGGAAACAGGGCCCATCTCCTGCTACCCAAGGCCTGGCACCCTCCTCCTAAGGAAAGTCGCCCCATTTTCTCTCCAGCAGCCTCCTCCTCTCCCTGCCTCAACTGCAGGCTCTCTGGTCCTGAATGTGCCTCAGGGCCTTTGCACACGCTGTTCTCTCTCCCTGGGTCTCTTTTCTCCAGTTGCTCATGCGGCTCACCCCCCCGCCTCTGGGTCTCCCTGGGATGCTGCTCTCTGGGAAGCCACCTGGACTCCGCATCCAAACTTCAACCTCACTCCACCCCCTTCCTGTCCCTCCCGCCCACTTTCTTTCTCTCTGCCTTGACCATGCTCTGAAGTGCTGCTTGTTTTGTGGTTTGGCTTGTTTGTGGTCTGTTCCTCCTCTTGAACATAAGCCTCCTGGTGGCAGTGGTTGTGCCTCTTTTTGTTCACTGCTGCGTTCCCATAATGCAGAACACAACCAACAGATGGGGACACGTGGGGTGTATGCCCTGGCAGGAAGCAGATAGGTGGGAAGCAGGGAGAGAAGGAAGGAGCTGGGATCTCCATGTCCCCAGGCTCAGGTGCTGGTGCCCAGGGGTCGGCTACTGCCGACAGCTTCCCAGGGGCCAGCGCACCTCAGTCCCGCTTCCAACTACAGTTTTGGCCTCCGCCTGCCGGGACGCAAAGCCCAGCCCAGCAACAGCCCAGCGACAGCGGAGCATGCCCAGCCTCTTGCCAGCCCCATGTCTGGGAGGGGGCAGGGGAGACAGCGCTCCCTAGGCACAAAGGCTAACTTCATAGAGCCGAATCTTATTAAAGAGCAGACAACATTTAAAACCAATTTGCAGTCGATGAATGTTCACCCACCCTCCATGCATTTTAACGGCCATGACACTGTACTTTCCAAATCCGTTTTATTCTGGTTTGAACAGCTCCACTCCATGGAAATGGCTTAATCGGATTCCTCTGCTTCTCCCAGGCAGGCAACTTAGGGGTGGTGTGTTTATTTTCTAGACTCGCTAGACTGTATGAAAACAGACAGCTGGTACCTGCGCCAGTGCGGCGTCTGTATTCTGAGCAAGGATTAAACACAAACACACTATTTTGAGGGTGCCTGGCCAGATTTTTCCTTCTCTCCCCAAATCCCAAGTGCCAAATCTTTCTGCATGCAGTTAATTCTATAGTTAGTAGTTGCCTCTCTCCCATTATGCTCTTATTTAAAGTTTGACTTTCTTGGAGAGAAAGATGCTTAAAAATGCTGCCTTGCTGGGCTGTGAATCCGCCCCGCAAGCCTAACTTCATGCTGCTTATTTTCCAGGTGGGGTTGCTGCTGGGAATTTCAGCCTTGCTCTCGAGGGCTATCATCGGGAAGAAGCAAACAGACTCGATGACTCATTGATGCTTGCAAGAACCTTGAGAAGTAACTTTTCAAACACCTGATATAAAAACAGATTTTAGAGAAGTTAGTAAGTGGACCGAGTGCCCACAGCTGTGAAGCAGAATTTGAATCTGCATCCACCGTGTCCCCAGGACTCTGGTCAACCCGTTTGACTACACTGCCTCCCACAGCAGATGTGGGCTCCATATTGGGTGTTTTGTTTTGAAATTGCATTCAAATTATGCCCTGCTTATTTTTTTTTAATTCTAAATATGGCAAATTAATTGATGTACACAAAATATGCTGTGTGATTGTGTCACCGTTCTAGTGAGGGGTTTCCCTCTGCCATTACTGCTGTGCTACATGGAACAAGTCTGTGTGTGGGTGATGGCTGCCCACACCAGGGCCGACACACCTGCCCAACACAGTCACAAGGACCAGACCTGTGGCGAAGGCAGCAGGCAGCACCTGCGTTGTGAAGCCAGAGCCAGGTCTGCAACGGAGGAGGATGGACTGAAGTTCATCCTCATGAGTCACCATCTTGACCAGGGATCCTGGAACAACGGCCCTGAACATGAACTTGACAGACTAAAAGCAATATATAGATTATTTATTAATATTATTGACTATTTTGAGGGAGGTAGTTTTGCATAAGTTTAAAAGTCTGGGTTCTTTTATTCAGACTGTCTGAATTTGAATTCAGGTATCAGGACCAAACAATCTCGATGATAAATTCATTACAACGAATATAGGTGATGTCTCTCTCTCTCTCCCTCTCTCTCTCTTTCTCTCTCTCCCCTATATATGGAACACTGTAAAGGGACTGTCCACCCTGAATCACAGTGGAGTTGGTAGCACTGCAGCAAGCGTCAGACCACCGGATTTCTTTTCTTTTTTTTTGTCTTTTTTACTGACCGGTAACGGGATCGCAACCTTCAGTGTTGCGCCCACACCGCGCTCAGCCAGTGAGCGGGAACCGGTCTCCACATGGGATCCGAACCCTAGGCGGAAGCGCCGCCACGCTCTCAAGCGGCGCACTCTCCAGTGCGCCACCGGGCCAGCCCAGACCACCGGATTTCTAATTCTAGCTCTGCGTCACAATCTCCTGCATCATTCTAGCTTCTATAGAATAATGGGACGGGGCTAGATCACTACATGCTTGTTTTCTTTCAGACTACGTAAGGAAATAAATAAAGCTTTACTGGAACATCGCCGAGCCCATCCACTTAATTACTGTCTATGGCTTCTTACAGTCATCAATAGCAGAGTGAAGTTGTAGTGACGGGGACCATAGAGTGCACAAAGCCTAAATTATTTCCAGTCTTTCCCTTTACAGAATTATCCAAACCTTACAGAACACCCACGACTATCCTATCGCATCGACCACTCTGTAGAACGAGGTGGCCAACTCCTGGTCTCCACTGGATACGTGGCATCTTCTGCACATGCCTGTCGTGGTCCACAGCCAGTGGTTATGGAATGGAAGTTAAGCTGAACACACGAGTTAGAAAACTAAAGGGTAGAATGGATGCAGGGAGCCCACCTGGGTGATGCCCACAGTGCGCTCAGCACCCCACAGCCACCAGGGCACAGGACAGAGGCCAGGCTTCCCACAGAGCCAGCGGCCACGGTAAATGTGACTCTCGGCCCCAGGACTGTGTGCTCGCCAGGCTGCCGTCCTGGGGTGGGGTCTGTCCTCCCCAAGCCCTCGCCACACCCGCACCTGCCCCCCTCCGCTGTCTGATGGATGACCTGGTGGGCCCTGCTCCACCAGCGAGTGCTCCACCAGCGAGTGCTCCGGCTCCCTGGTGACCGGTCCGGCCTCGTGTGCACGCAGCACATTCCCGGTAACACTCTTGCTCCTGAGGCCTTGGTTGTCTGAGCAGGGAACAAAAACCCTGGGGGGGTGGCAGATCCTGCTACGCCCTTAATTTATTCATAAACCCCTTGTTAAATTGGACTTTCAACAACATTTAGGATGAGATTCAGACATTCTCTGTTGTTTAATTACCTGATTTTGTTTGATTTTATTCACAAAATAATTAGCCTACTAAGCATCTAATTATTGCTAAGGCATGCATTATCGAGATCAGCGCTGGCAGCTCCTGGAGATTAGCAAACATCCCTGCCTCTGGACTCCGTCTCCAGATACAATAACATTTCGGAATTAATTATTTTCTTTTAATAAGGAGCCTCCTGATTTACCCAGGTCCTGGAATCCGCCCTGGATTGTTTGTGCTTCGCTCCATTTTCAGGGCTCTAGTTTCCTTTGAAAGACAACAATGTTTCCAATTGAAAGTTGACTCAGGAAACAATGACTTCCAACTCAAGGTCAAAGCTCTTCTCTAATCCAAAGTAAACAGGGTAAATCTTTTATCTGCGGGTTCCGGGAGATTAAGGCAGCATCATTCCCTTCCCATTTATTACAGGTGCAGGATCCGCATGTCTGGGGCAGATACCGGGTTTCAGGGAAGTCTAATTAGAGAGATGGGCAGATAAATTGAATGATTTATAATTTATCTAATCATGAAGTCAACTTTGCCCCTGGCGTGCTGTGTTCAAGGGAGAGATTTCTATCTGGAATGTGCTCTGATGATCCCGGAAAAGAAGCCACCTTTGAGCTCTCTTTTCTTGGCTGCTTGCTTCAGAAAGTTTCTTTCTGCGGCTGAGAGGACCTGTGCGTTTGTGTCAGGCCAACCTCAAGGAGAAACATTTCTGGTTCAACCTCATCCTGGGGGTGGCCTTGGGCAAATGACCTGGCCTTCTTGGAGCCCCTCGTTAAAACGTGATGTGGGAATTTCATGGTAAAATTCATCCCAAATGTTCAGCACTGGCTGGACTTCCTCCAGCTCCCCCAGCCTGCGGCTGAGGGCTGATAGCCCACCTGCCTGGCTCAGGGGGTCGGTGGGGGATCCAGCATGCTCCGTGCTATGGGGCAAGCACACAGTTATTAATGGGGCTGTTTTTGCCATGGGTTCTGGGGTCAGTGGACAGTGCCTCTAAGTCCCCAACTCATCCCAACCTTCTTCCCATGGGCACCTTGCCCAGCTCCTGGAACACGTTTGTTTATTTTTTGAAGACATGCGTTAAAAGCTATGGGATCTTCATTTGGAGAAGGAAGCAGGGTGTGCAATGCCCTTAGAATTGAAAGGAGACCCCTAGGGCAGCCACATCAGCGTGCCTGGACCCTGGGGGCTCAGCCCTGCCATGCCCGGGAGATGGGCGCTCCTGGCCCTGGTTGGAAGCAAGTGCTCAGGTCCAGCCCAAACCCCACAAAAAGATGGTGTCAAGCGAGACGTGGGGTGAGTTCAGCATGTGAAAGGCAAGGTCACCCCATGCCCACCCTCCACCCCCCAGGGCCAGCAGGCTGGAGCTGTGCCCCAACGCCGCGAGACTAACCGCAGCTGGAGTTTATGGATTTGGAGACAGCTGCGGGGGTTTCACTTCGTCCTGAAGGGGCAAGAAGGCGGCCCCACCCACCCGACCCGACGCACGGTGAGCACAGCGGTGTGCCTGGTGCAGGTGGGGGCGTCCTGTCCCTTGAGAAGAAAATTACTTTGATAGACCTATCTTTATAATCTGTCAATTGTGTAAAGCCCTTTTAGGTTTGGAGGGAAAAAGCCAGAGCCGCTGAAAAATCAATCAGGAGGTAAGGTCTCTTTGGAAGCAGTTGTCAAGGGTCGTCTTTCTATAGTATTGGGTGGGGGCCAGAGGACAGGGGAGAGGCTCAGTGACCACTGACCAGGTGTCCTGGCATCACAGGCTCAGGTGCAGCCCTGGCTGTCTCATCCAAGTCCTGGAAGGGCTGAGACTCACAGCAACAGCCGCTATGATTGAGGCGCTGAGCTGTGCTTGGGATTCCGAGGAAGGCTCAGCGTGTCAGAGGCACAGAAGAGATCCCTTTAATATTATTTCTAGTCTCCTGCAGAAGCCAGCCCAGGTGTGGGGCAGAGTCAGCATGCCACAGTCACTCCTGTTGTCACCGTGCTGGCTCTCTCCACTGAGGCTGCCTCTTCCCACCTCTGAAGATCCCGGCGAGGCAGGGAGCCCCATCCAGCCACCAGCCCTGAGCAAGGTCGGGAGCTGCCAAGACCCACCGTGGCACACTGTTGTCCTGGCTGCTCCCAGCTGTGGACTTGGCTGGGCGCCCTGCTGGGACCGACCACTTGTATCCAAGTGAGGACCCTGGAGAAGGTGCCAGGCCAGAGTAGCCAGGGAAGGAATTTGTCAGAATGCTTCAACCCAGAGGGGCAGTCAGGGGCCCACACCTGGGATGCGAAGGAGCGGGAGACCCTGTGAACCCAGCCTGCTGGGGTGAACACGGGGAGGCCTCCAGGCCGAGGGGTGCTAAAGGTCAAGGTGACCAAGAGTGGGGAGGTCCTGAGCAATGTCCAGGCCCCTAAGGGTGTTTGATGGGGTGGGGGCCAGGTGTGTGAGCCCCTGCTAGAAGAAGCAGGTGGGAGCTCGGGTGTGCGCAGTGGGGGCTACCCAGGATCCCAGCACACCACCATGCAGTTTGGGCCTGGAGAGGGGCTACAGGAGGGGCAGGTATCAACCAGGCACTGGGATGCTGGGTACTGGGTACCGGGTGCTGGGTACTGGGCAGGGCAGCAAGACTAACCCTGAGCCCCCAGATGGCCCTCGCCTCTCTCCTCTGCATGGAGAAGGGGCTGGGGTTGGCAGACCCAGGTGGCCACTGCCCTCAGAGGGTCTGTATCTGGCTGGGCAGAGCCCACACTCCTGAGGAACGCCTGGCAAACAGGCTGTGGCCACCAAGTTCCTTCCTCTGGGCTTGGAAGTGTGGAAGAGTCACCCAGAAGAGACCGAACCACTTCCTGGGACGGAGGAGACCTGTGATTGGAAGCCCGGAGTGCCTTCCTCACCCGGATCACAATCCCAGGCCCACCCTCTGTCCCAGGCTGTGCTTCTCAGAGGTGGAGGCGGGGGTGCAGCTGCTGTGACCCCAGCCCAGCCCTGCATTCTCCTCCCCTCAGCAAAGGCTCCTGCTGCCCCAGGTCTGACTCTGCCCCTCTGCCCCGTGCAACCTTGAGCAGAACGTTCCTGTTGTGCTAATCACCACAGCTTTATGGGAAGTCTTGAAATCAGGGCCGATGATCAGGGCCCACCGTCACAAAGGTATGTTCCTTCCTCACGTACTGCGGCACCAAGCAGACAGCACCCTCGGATGCCTTCGTGTCACTGATGGCACCGGCACCCACCCCTCCCCTTAGACAGAAGTGTCTGTTCGCGCTGAGGCGAGGCCTTGCTCGGCTTCCCAACCTGGACTCTATTCTTTATTGCTAAAGTGCAAACCATGTTCACTGTTAGGCAGACGTGTAGCCTCCCCTCCACCCCCCCTCAAAGCAAACCCCAGGGGTGGGGGGTGCACCCCCGGCCCCTCTCTGTGCGTGGGGAGCTCTCCACAGAGGACACCAGGCTCTGTAGGTGCCTCTGCCACTCCATTTGTTTATTGAACAAAATTCTTCTGAGCCCTGCGTGAGCTCCAACTCACTGAATAGCCTGCCGCATGCGTCGTCATGAGGAGGACAGTGCTAGGACACCTACGGACCTCCTGTGCTTGCAAAGCAGGTTATTTTCTGTTTGAGGACCTGGCACTAGGGAGGTACAGCTACTGTTTTAAATGCACTTAGAGTAGTTGTTCTGTATGAAGTTAAGCTACCAAGTGGACACATATTTTGGTTCATTGTTTCATTTCTCTTCCAGCTTCCAGGGTCCACTTCCCACGGGACATGACGCACACGCAGCTCCGACACCCTCTCACACTTCCCTGTGGCACGCGTGCACCATGCAAGGCTTTTGAAAGACACGTACTGTGAATCGACAAGCTGTAGTTGTATATGCTTATGGCACACAAAGCGGTGGTATGATTTATTAACACAATGTGGAATGATTAAATCAAGCTAATTAACATATCTGTCACCTCAAACACTTTGTGTGTGCTGAAAACACTGGAAATTGACTGCCAGTGATTCTGGAATGTGCACTGCACTGTTATGAACTATGTCCACCATGTCGTGCGGTAGATCTGAAAGGCATCCTCACTGAAGGATATTTCCATGGCTTCCATGCTTTATTTCTTCCTTTCTCTGTGTACTTTGCCACGAGGAGTTTTCTCACCGACATCTTTCCGCACACGCCCTCCTGTGCTAGGGCTTGTATTTCTGTAACCCACCATGCGGTGCTTGGCCACACTCTTAATTTTGATGAAAACTTCAAGCTTGTTGTTCAAAAAGATGAAAAAATCCCCACCTGAGAAATGTGAGTCCTTATTTCCCCGCGACGGTGCCGCCCTAGATATTACATATTTCTGTCATGATTTTTTGTGCCACCAGGTGGGTGGCATCTTGTGGCCGTTGTGACTTCCCTGACTTTGCTGGCCTTTGAACCAGCTGACTGTCACGGAGTGCTGGCCGCTGTTCCCAGGGTAGGACACATAAGAGCCTGTGTCATCATTGCGATCATTTATGTGATCATATCTCCATTCCAGATGCGGGGACACTGAGGCACAGAGGGTTGGAGCTCAGCCCAAGGTCCAAGCCAGGGAATATCAGAGCTGGGTCCTGAACTTGGCAGCCTGGACTTGGAGGCCCTGCCCTTTGCCACCATTCTGTGGCCGCTTTGATAACAGTGGGTCGTATATTGATCCATAAACCTAAAGTCAGCATAGATGGGGACTGCCACCCCGACCCAGGTGCCCTGAGCAGAGGATGACAAAGCAGCTGTTGGAGCAGGAGGGAGAACCTCAGACCAGAGAACCCCACTGCAGTGCTTGTTCAGAGGGTTGAACTGGGTCCTCCAAAGATGTGTCCACATCCAAATCCCAGGTACCTGTGAATGTGACCTTATTTGGAAATAAGGTCTTTGCAGATGTAATCAAGTTAAGATGAGGTCACACCGGACTAAACTGGGCCCTAATGCAATGACTGGTATCTTTATAAGAAGAGGGACATTTGGACGCAGACATAGATGATCATGTGAAGATGGAGTCAGAGACTGGAGTGAGGGGCCACGAGAAGAAGCTAAGGAACACCTGGAGCCACCAGGAGCTGGAAGAGCGGGAGGGACCGTCCCCTGGAGCCACTGGAGGGAGCACAGCCCTGCCACAACTTGATTTCGGACTCTGGCCTCTGGAACCAGAGGAGAATAAATATCTGTTGTTTTAAGCCACCTGGTTAGTGGCAATTTGTCTAGACCTTGGGGAACTGTTATGAACTGAACGTTTATGGCCCCTCAAAATGAAATGTTGAAATCCTACCACCCCAGGTGACAGTGATAGGAGGTAGGGACTTTGGGAGGTAATTAGGTTGTGAGGGTGGAGCCTTCAAGAGTGGGCTCAGTGCCCTTACAGAAGGGACCCCAGGGAGCCACCTCACCTCTCTCCGCCATGCAAGGACACAGTGAGAAGTTGGCAGAAGAGGCCCTGGCAGAATCTGACCACACTGGCAGGGCCCCGGGCAGCTCGAGCCCTCAGCTCACGTGGTAGCCGTTGGGGTGAGGAGTCAGCCTCGTGCGAGGGCGCGTGGCCTCTCAAGGGCATGCAGACTCCAGGAGTGGGTGACGGCCAGCTTGCAGCTCCTCAGAGGGTGTTGAGAAGTCCTGGGGAGGGGATTGGGAAGGTACACCCGCTGGCCTCAGCAAGTCATGGGCCCAGCCCTTCCTGCATGTGTGAGGGGCAGGGCACTCACATGATAGCATGACGGGAAAAGCCAGGGACCCAGAATGCACCTATGGGAGGAGGCCGAGGGAAGCTGCCCCGGGCTCCAGGGCAGGGGCCCTGCGCCAAATGAAGCCTGATGAAGAGCTGCGACAGCTGACCCTCCAACAGGCCTCCTCCTCGCTGGTGATCAGCGTAGCCAATGCTACGGTGGAAGAAAATAGGAGCACAGGCAGCCACGGAGCCAAGGCTATGCGTGCCACCCTGTTTAAACCTCAGTAAGGTGGACACTGTCACTGTCTCATTGGCACAGAAGGAAACCCAGATGCAGAGAGACCAAGTGGCTTGTCCAAGGTCAAATGAGGAGGAGGCGGCAGACATGAGATCTGAGCCCAGGGACGTGGCACTGTCTGCTGACTCCTAAGAAGCCAGCTCCGGAGCAGCACTGCCCGTGGGCTGCCAATGGGGCTTTTGATGGGCGGTGGTGGCCAGGCTCCCTATCCATGCGGTCCAGCCGCTGCCATGTGCAACACAGCTGATGCAGGTGGAACTGGATTTTTAACTCCACTCAGCTTAGCTTCAGCCACTGTGGCTAGCGGCTAGTGGCTCTTGTGTTGGTCTTTGCAGCAACGGAGAATCCTACCCAGTTGTCCCCCACCCCAAGCCCCCTTACCATGCCACACACTCTGCAGGGAGCCTCATCCACCCCAGCTTCTGCGGGGGCTGCTCTCGAGTGTCTGCTCCCCGCCCGAACTTCTCCCTGAGGTCTGGGACCTGCAGGTGTTGCTTTCTAGGACGTGTCCTCTTAGATGCCCCTGGGGAGCCCCTCAGCACGGTCTTGCTGACTCAGTGTCCCCAGCCTCCACCCACCCCCTCCTGTTTTCCCCTCCTGGGCCCACCAGGGCCTCTGCTGGCATCCAGAGATGGCCGTGTCTACCTGCCCTGAGCTTCCCCGGGCCTCTCCCCATGCATTTCTGAGCTCAGCGCCTGTCTCCCGCAGCACCCCTCCTTGGCCCCAGACCGCAGCACCCCCGACCTGCCTTCACACTTCCCGCAGGGCTCACATTGCCCCTTCCTGACTCAGGGCTAGGGACAGGTCAGCATCTGTATTAGTCCATTTTCTTTTACAATAACAGAAATACCTGAGACTAGGTAATTTATAAGGAAAAGAGGTTTATTTGGCTTACGATTCTGGGACAGCTGCATCTGGCAGGGGAGGAAGCAAGAGAGAAGGTGCCAGGGTCTTTTTAAACAACCTGCTCTCGTGGGAACTAACAGAGTGAGAACTCACTCATTAACCCCCCCACCCAGGGAGAGCATTAATCCATTCATGAGGGATTCGCCCCCATGACTCAATCAGTTTCCAGCACTGCCACATTGGGGATCAAATTTCCACATGAGTTCTGGAGGGGACTTCTGCGGGGGCAGCTCTCAAGTGTCTGCTCCCCGCCCGGACTTCTCCCTGAGGTCTGGGACCTGCAGGTGTTGCTTTCTAGGACGTGTCCTCTTGGATGCCCCTGGGGAGCCCCTCAGCACGGTCTTGCTGACTCAGTGTCCCCAGCCTCCACCCACCCCCTCCTGTTTTCCCCTCCTGGGCCCACCAGGGCCTCTGCTGGCATCCAGAGATGGCCGTGTCTACCTGCCCTGAGCTTCCCCGGGCCTCTCCCCATGCATTTCTGAGCTCAGCGCCTGTCTCCCGCAGCACCCCTCCTTGGCCCCAGACCGCAGCACCCCCGACCTGCCTTCACACTTCCCGCAGGGCTCACATTGCCCCTTCCTGACTCAGGGCTAGGGACAGGTCAGCATCTGTATTAGTCCATTTTCTTTTACAATAACAGAAATACCTGAGACTAGGTAATTTATAAGGAAAAGAGGTTTATTTGGCTTACGATTCTGGGACAGCTGCATCTGGCAGGGGAGGAAGCAAGAGAGAAGGTGCCAGGGTCTTTTTAAACAACCTGCTCTCGTGGGAACTAACAGAGCGAGAACTCACTCGTTAATCCCCCCACCCAGGGAGAGCATTAATCCATCCATGAGGGATTCGCCCCCATGACTCAATCAGTTTCCAGCACTGCCACATTGGGGATCAAATTTCCACATGAGTTCTGGAGGGGATAAGACATCCAAACTCCATCAGCATCCTTGACCAGGTAGCATCCAGACCCCTCAGTGTGACTTGCAAAGAGATTCCCCAGCTGAGGTCCTGCAACACAGCTCCTGGTCACACTGTCCTCAAGCCACTCTATGTAGGTATGTCCTGGTGCTGCCATACAACTCACAGGCTGGTGGTGTAAAACAACGCACATGCATCCTCTCACAGTTCTGGAGGCCAGACGTTCCAGATCAGTCCCTCTGGGCTCAAGTCATCGGCAGGGCCACACTCCCTGTGGAGGCTCCAGGGAAGGAGGGTTTCCATGACGTGTCCAGCTGCTGGAGCCACATTCCTGCATCTCCTGCACCAGAGGCTGGGCCTTGTGCCTCAGCTGTGCTCGCTTGTTCCGTGTCTGGTCTCCCACTGCCACCCTCTTATAAGGACACTGTGCTGCAATCAGGCCCACCCAATAATCCAGGACACTCTCCCATCTCAAGGTGCCATATAGGGTCACATGCACAGGTTCTGGGGATCAGGGCATGGCTCTCTTTAGGGGGTATTGTTCAGCCTGGACCTCCCACACACACCTGAACCCCAGGAAAGCATCGTACCTGCTGCTCCGAGCACATACGTGGGAGGGCTGTGCCCTGAGTGTTCCAAGGTGTCCCTGCCCTGGGTGGGCGTCCCCTGCTCTCTCTTCCATCTTGACTCTGAGTGGAGTGTCCCCTCCCTCATCTCCCTCTCAGCTAACATTTATTGAGCCCACACCCCTCACCAGGCCCCGCGCAGTGGTGGGAAGCAAGTGGAACAGAGCCCAGCCGGGCACTCAGGCGGACAAGCGCATGGCGGACACGCGCATGGTGGACACGCGCATGATGGACAAGCACATGGCGGACACGCAGATTCTGACAGAGCCACACGGAGAAAGGGGCTCGGGCTGCACCTGAGTTACAGGCCGCCTCTGCTTGGCGAGGCCCTGTGCACCGAGGCCATCCTGAGCCACGTGGTCAAGACACAGGCGATGCCCATAAAGTAGACCGGGAGCAGAGCACTGGAGAGCGTGTCAGGGAAGCCACAGCGCAGGCAAGGTGGAACTCTGGAGGGGCCCCAGGGCATGCTGGCCATGGCCCAAGAGGTCACTTCTCGGATCCACTCCTTGAGGGGTCACTACATGTGACAAAGCAGCTGCCACCCTGCACCGAGAGCTGGCACGGCTTCAGAGCTGGAGCCAGCGGTCCCAGGGCTGAGGTCATGGCGAGTGGGCAGTGCCTGTGCAGTTGTTTTGCAAACTGAGCGAGATGGGGCAGGAGAAATAATGAAGATGTGAGTGTGATAGCATCACCCGTGAGCACTGAGGTCCCGACGGCAGTGACTGTCTGTGGCCCTGCGCCTCACCCGGATGTCCCCGGATGCACAAACAACAGAACTGCACCGATTCCCCCGGCTTGTGCGGCCGCGGGTTTCTGGTTCTGCGTCCTGGTGCTGTTAAGAGTCTCATGCTAATCACCTGTTTTCCCTGAGGTTCTGCCTCCAGTTGGGTGACGTTGCTTAGACACTGCGGACCTCACTTTTGGCTCCTAGGAACCCCGACAGAGGGCGTTTTCCCTCAGCACGCCCCGATCCAGTTCTGAGAATTTCCTCAAGAAATTCCACCTCATCTCTGCCTGAACCCGTGGCTATCACTCCCAGCTGTAGAAGCAAAAAGGACTCCTGGAGGCAAGAGCCCTGAGCATAGAAAAGGGACACGAAAGGAGACTGAAGCCACCAGGTTAGACTCGGCCATGCATGGGAGAGACGAACGGGCACCTGAGAGCCCCGGGAGATCCCCTGCTGCTGAGCCACCCCCACCCCAGGTACAACATGCAGTCATCTAAGGAGAACCCCCGCAGGAGAAGCGTGACTTTGCCTGGGGTCAGGCAGTGGCTGGAAGCAAAGCTGTTGTCATCAGAGACACCTGGGGTTGTGTCTTGGCTCCGCCCCCTTTACCTGCACAATCTCAGGTGAGCCGCTTCACCTCCCTGAGCCTGAGCTTTTTCACCTGTCAGAGGGGCTGGGAGGAGCACCTGCCTCATCGGGTCCCTAGGAGGAACAGGGTAACGTACGGGAGCTCACAGCACAGCCCCGGCGAGTGGTGACGATCATTGCCCCGTCATCCTCCTCCTCCTCACCTGAGAATCATCACTGCACGTTCCTGGGGGGTATCGAGTAAGATTTGATAAAGGGAGAGACTTCCTATAAAATGAGCTTAGGGTAATCTTTCTCAGCATGTGCTGTGTAGACCCCTTCGGCCCAGGAAAACCAAGACAGAAATGGCCACCAGCTCAGGCACCTGAGTCTGGAGCTCTGAGGCGGGTCCCTGTTGATTCTCTGTGACACGGGGGCTGGGGCAGTGGTGAGTTGGGGGGTCTGGGGATTAAAGATGTCCAAGGATACCACAGGCCTCTGGTGAGCACCACGTGCTGGGCACAGCGTCTCTCTCCCCTTCCTCACCTGACTGCCCTCAGATGAGGCCCAAGGAACACGAATCACACAAAGCCACGTGAAGAGCAAGAGCCATGGACAGGGTGATGGTGGGAAGAGGCGTACAGCACACTCAGAGCTGGACAGCCGCATGGCAAGAGGCCTCCGACTTCGCAGAGCCATAGAAGCCCTAAGATGTTCAGGTGAGAAGCCAGCAAGAAGTGAGTGTCCTGGACGCTGGAAAGGACAAGACACCCGTGAGGTTAGGGGACGGGGAGCTTCAGCTTAAGGTGAAAATCCCTACAAGGAGGAGTTAACCGCAGTCTCCTAGCACAGCCCCACAGTGGACCAACCGCAGAATGACCCTGTCTGAAGAGGAGGGGGCAGACCCCTGGACACGGGGTGCCTGCTGTGGACTGGACGCCCCCAAGCTCACGAAAGCTTAAATCCCCACTGTGACTGTTGAGGGTGGGGAATGCTATGATGGTCATTGAAAGGTGGGGCCTTGAAGAGGTGACTGGATCGTAGGACCAGTGCAGTAGTGAAGGGATTAAAAATGGTGGTCAGGGTTGTGGTTCTGAAGGGCTTTAAAAGGAGGCATGTGAGAGGCTCTCTCTCTCTGTCTCTCCACTCCACCATTTTCTGCCATGTGAAACCCCTGGGTCACTGTCACCACCACTAAGACATTCACCAAATGTGTTCCCTGGACTTCGGATTTCTCAGCCCCTGAAACTGTAAGCAATAAATTTAATTTTCTGTGAAAGTACCCATGTCCAGGTATTTTGTTATAAGCAACAGAGATCAACTGATGCAGATGCCATCCATGGTCAGCCAAGGACTGCGGTGAAAGTTGGAGCCTGAGTGAAAGAAGACACACAGAGGACAAGTCCCACTCACCCATTCCCGAGTGGTGGCCGTTGGGTTTATTCCCTCCCAGCCCTTCTCCAGGGAACCTGACAGGCCCCAGAGAAAGTCCCCAGGGCCCATCTACTTCTCCGTCCTCCATCAGCTCAGCCCACCTTTCCCAGAGCACGCAGGAGTCTCACTGCTGAATACTGCACACAGGTGGAGATCCGTACATGCTGGGAAAACCTCCAGTGCAAGAGACAGGACCCCAATCAGTAGGTGGAGAAAGGAACTCGGATCATAAAACATCAAGGGAATAGCAGAAAATTAGACAACAAACCAACAAAAAGAAAAGTCACCATGCTGTTCCTGGAGAAGACATCCTATCCCCAGGCAGACGAAGAAGACATCTCCTCCATGAAAGAACGCGTAAAAATAAAGGATAAAAATAAAACTTTGAGATTAAACATATCACAGCAGTCATTTAAAAAAGGCAAAAAATTAACATTGAGGAATTACTTTAGACAGTGCAGCAGCAAACATACAAAAACATAACAAGATGGAAAATAGAGAAATAAGTGTAATTATCCAAGAAGTTCAACATTAGAAAGCTAGAAGGTCTCAGAAAAAAGAACAGCAGAACCGGATAGTGACGGAAGATCTCCTGGAACTGCAGGCCCTGAGTGGACTCGAGGTTATTAGACCAAAAGCACAGAGAAAAGCACCAGACAAATGTGTGCCGAGGACCAGCTCCACCGCCCATCACTGCGACGTTTCAGAACGTCAGTGACGAAGTTGTAGACGTGGTCAGGGGAGAAAGAAAAGGAGCAAAAACCACATTACACAGAAAAGATGCAGAGTGAGGACAAGGTCAGAGGTCTCGACAGCAACAGAGAGGACAAGCGTCTCCCACATTCTGAGAGGCGCAGTCTCCAGGCTAGATCTCCACAGCTCGCTGACGCTGGGTCGGTTCTGAGCATTGACGAGCAAGTTCCAAACGTTTTCGAGGCCCACATATTTTTTTCCATGAAACTTCTAGAAGTGTCACACTGAGCTAAGGAAGAGAAAGCCATAAGACCCAGAAAACATCACGTCCCCAACAGCGAGGGGTGGCGAGGAAGGGACAGGGAGAGTCCTGGGTCACAACAGGCCTTGGACTCTGCCGGCTGATGGGAGCAGAAAGGGGGCCCCACGGGGGCGTCCCCAGGAGGGAAGAGGAATGTGCCAGAACACGGGGTGTGTTTGGTTATCCTGAGAAGAGCTTTCATTCTAACATTCTGGTACATAAACAATAGGACCAGAAAAGAAATAGGACGTCAGAGGAAACGAGACACTTACAGGAACTCGCACACGGCACGACCGGCGGCGAGCTGTGTGCACAGCACAGTTCTGCACACTCGGGGCGGGCGCCGGTGGAGCTGCGGAGGAGATGACGCCCAGACCTTCTATGAGAAGCTGCTGGGGTCAGAGGGCAAGCGAGGGAATGTGAAACCATCATTTTCTATGAAGGAAACCGGTAGATTTATTTCATCTGAAGAGAAAAAAAATCAAGGAAAAGGAGTGTAAGCATGTTTTCATTTTTAAATGGAGGCAGACACAGAAGCACGGATGATCTGATTGCAACGGCTCCTCCCGACGGCCGCAGGCAGCGCCGCCCACTCCTGTTGAAGGCCGGGAAGTGCTGTGGGACTTTCTGATACGCACCCGCATGGCGCTGGCGAAAACAGAGAGGCCGCAGTGACAGCAGCACGTGGGCACGGCAGGACGTGGGGACGGGCTGAGTCCAGGAAACGTCTCCAGGACACTCACCCTAAATCTGGATGCTGGGGGTCCTAAAACGAGGAAAGCAGAGAGGGCATCAGAATGTTCTCCGGGCCTTAAGGAGACAGTTTTATTTTCTCTGCAGAAGCAGAGTGTGATGACATCAGTTACCATCCTGGAGACAGCCACGGACTGCTGCATGTGGGATTTAAAACACCTTAGCTCCCCTTAGCTGGGGTGAGGGGCTCCACAATCGATGGGTAACTAGATGTCCTCACGGGAAAGAGCTTCTTCCCCTCCTGCAGCTCTCCGGGATTGAAATAAAGCAAACAGCCCTGCTCCCTGCAGGACAGGAAAGAGGCCCTGGGCTACTGTCATTGTGCCTGGGTTCCCGTGCCAGATCTCACACTAAATGCAGACATGTCACCAGACTTCACAGTGTTCAGATGAGTGATGGGGCTCTGGGGAGATGCCTTGGAAGTTTGCAGTGGGAATGGATGAGGGTGTGACAGTGTCCCCCAACACACACACACACACACACACACGCACACTATACACACCCCCCACACATGCCACCCACACCATGTGCCCCACACCCATCACACACTGCACATACACACATACACATGCACACATACACACCACACACACAACATGCACACACACATACTCACGAGCACACACATACACGCACACACACGCACTTAACCAAAGAAGTCCCTCTCTCCTCTGTTCATCACACAAGTGCTTGTGGACGAGTTTGTGCATGGATTATGACTCTCTGAAAGCCTCTTGGCTACAACCCTTTGTTTGGGGAGGTTAGTTCCCCAAAGAACAAAAATACAACAGGTTGATATCTTTACATTCTGAAGGAAAGATTCCTCTATGATCTAACGTGAAAGGACAGAACTCGAGCTACACAGTTGACAGTCACATGGGACACCGCCCTTTCACTTCAAGTGTAAGTTTGTCTCTGACCAGGTTTTCTTGGCCAGTGGTACAGACAGATGCACGTGGACAGACGAGTCAGTGGCTGCGATGTGGTCTTAGAATCGAGGGAGTCTTTAGCCTTGTCTCTGATGTTTCTTTTTTACTTAAAAGAGGAGTGAGTGCGTTTCTTGGCAATATGTGTACAATATAAGGTCACTTAAAAATTAAAAAAAAAAAACAGAATAAAGGTAGAAATCGTGGACATCCTTATGAGATTTAGACTTTAAAATCGAAAGTGGGATTATATCACTCATCTAACTGCTACTTAACAAACTGCCCCCAAATTAGTGGCTTTACGCAAGAGACGTGAATCTTCTCCTCCCATTCCTGGGGTTCAGGCACACAGGGTGGTGAAATGGGGCTTCCTGTGGAGTCTCTCAGGAGGCTGAAATCGCAGTGTCATTGGGGTCCATCGAGGTGGCTGCTTCACAGGGCTGCACACGAGGCGGCTCTCCCCAGCCTGAGACCCAAGAAAGAGATCGAGTCTGAGAGGGGCCGGCCAACCTTCACCTCCTAATGTGGACGTGACGCCCGGCCCTCTCCCAGACTCCGCGCCTGCAGAGGCCGGCCCTGGGCAGAGTGCAGGGCTCTGCACAGGATGCACACGGCCGAAGTGGGATCATCGGGTCATCCCAGCTCCTGGTTAGAGACACGGATGCTCACGGCCACCTTAAGGAAACAGATGGGCTCCCGGTAAGGGTGGATTCGACTGTCCATCCATGGAGGGTAGCCAGCCTCTGAGGAATAGTTTCAGTCATCCCAGGGGCGTGGGAAGTGTGGAAGCCCAGAACATGGGGGTCGTAGAGGGAGGGGGCATATCCACACTCAGCCACTGTCTGGCACAGGAGTCTCTGACAAACATTCAACTCNTTTGGCTACAACCCTTTGTTTGGGGAGGTTAGTTCCCCAAAGAACAAAAATACAACAGGTTGATATCTTTACATGCTGAAGAAAAGATTCCTCTATGATCTAACGTGAAAGGACAGAACTCGAGCTACACAGTTGACAGTCACATGGGACACTGCCCTTTCACTTCAAGTGTAAGTTTGTCTCTGACCAGGTTTTCTTGGCCAGTGGTACAGACAGATGCACGTGGACAGACGAGTCAGTGGCTGTGATGTGGTCTTAGAATCGAGGGAGTCTTTAGCCTTGTCTCTGATGTTTCTTTTTTACTTAAAAGAGGAGTGAGTGCGTTTCTTCGCAATATGTGTACAGTATAAGGTCACTTAAAAATTAAAAAAAAAAAAAACAGAATAAAGGTAGAAATCGTGGACATCCTTATGAGATTTAGACTTTAAAATTGAAAGTGGGATTATATCACTCATCTAACTGCTACTTAACAAACTGCCCCCAAATCAGTGGCTTTAAGCAAGAGACGTGAATTGTCTCCTCCCATTCCTGGGGTTCAGGCACACAGGGTGGTGAAATGGGGCTTCCTGTGGAGTCTCTCAGGAGGCTGAAATCGCAGTGTCACTGGAGTGCATCGAGGTGGCCGCTTCACGGGGCTGCACACGAGGCGGCTCTCCCCAGCCTGAGACCCAAGAAAGAGATCGAGTCTGAGAGGGGCCGGCCAACCTTCACCTCCTAATGTGGACGTGACGCCCGGCCCTCTCCCAGACTCCGCGCCTGCAGAGGCCGGCCCTGGGCAGAGTGCAGGGCTCTGCACAGGATGCACACGGCCGAAGTGGGATCATCGGGTCATCCCAGCTCCTGGTTAGAGACACGGATGCTCACGGCCACCTTAAGGAAACAGATGGGCTCCCGGTAAGGGTGGATTCGACTGTCCATCCATGGAGGGTAGCCAGCCTCTGAGGAATAGTTTCAGTCATCCCAGGGGCGTGGGAAGTGTGGAAGCCCAGAACATGGGGGTCGTAGAGGGAGGGGGCGTATCCACACTCAGCCACTGTCTGGCACAGGAGTCTCTGACAAACATTCAACTCGTCTGGCCCCAGATGGGACATCCCTGCTGTGGAGTTCAGGGCACCTGATGCAGACATGGACCTGTCACGTGACTCCCTAGGCTGACTCGGGCTTTCACCTGCTGTCTGCCTACAGGCAGTGTCTTTATGTGCTGTCAACAGGAGGGAAAGGCTCCAGCCTGGGCACAGAGGGCTGGATGCCCGAGCAGGCGCAGTTCTTATCAAAAACTAACCCATTCCTTGGAGTCGGGTGAACCCTTGTCCCGTGAGCATGGTAATGTGGCCTGTGCCCCCTGATGTGGGGCCCCTCTCCCTGAGTCTCAGCCCTTCTAAGGAGGGGCCACGTAGAAGAGCCACAGCCATGGTGGGCTCTGCAGTCAGACCTCCTGGACTGGCCCCAGCATCTCCATCTCCAAACATGGTGGCCCTGGCCACGCCACAGCCCCTCTCTGGAACTTGTGTCCTTGCTAAGATGATATCAGCACTGACCCTCTCAGGCTGGCAGCAGGCAGGGCACAGGGCAGGGAATGGACAAAGATGGGAGACGGAACCAGTGGGGATAAGGTGCTGAAGGACCCTCTATATTTGCAGTGGCCATGGCCCCGGCAGGAAGCAGGTGACACATTCAAATTAGGCTAATCTGTGTAGTTTAGGAGGGTGTGGGCACAGCAAAGTCAGTGGTTCTGCTGCCTTCTGAGATCAAACGGGCAGAAGAGGGACTGTTAATGGCGCTTGGAGTCAGAGGCCCCAGCAGGACATTGTTGGCACCATTAGCAGATGGGCCCTGCCCCGCGGCTCATGGGCTGAGCCAGACAGTGGCTGGAGGGCACGGGGCCTGGTGACGTCACCCAAACTTGCCAGCCTCCTGACTCTGCACAGGTGGAGGCAGGCGTGGCTGCGAGGGGAGCTGTCCCAGAGACCTCCTGCCTCACGTCCCTCCCTCGTGGCCCCACCGGCCAAGGCCGCAAACACCTTTGAACAGGTGTCACCAACTGGAACTGGCTTCAATAAGTTCATCAGTTATGGAGCCCCTCACCCCAAGCTACCAGGAGCTAAGGTGTTTAAAGCCCCACATGCAGTAGTCCTCGGTCGTTTTCAGGACGGTAACTTACGTCATGATGTTCTGCCTCTGCCAGGAAAACAAAACTGTCTCCTTAAAGCTCACTTTCTTCCAGGGGCTTCTCCAAACCCCTGAGCTTGTGTAGAGACCTACAGCCCCGTGCAGGCCATGTGCGTGGGGGACAAGAGTGTCGACTCTCCTGCTTAGCCCCCCTGCGGCACGCGCTGCACATGCTCCCGGCACAGCTCACAGCCGCAACCAAGTGCACAGCGCCCCTTCCTGTCCTCTCTTCCCTCTTCTTGTTTTGAGCTCCCTGTTCCCACATGCATACCCCTTGGGACCCCATCCCATGTCGCTACCACACGAGATCACGCCCTTCACGGAGGCTCCACTTTCAAGGCACCCAGGCCACGATGCCGGGATCCCCTCTGACGGCGGGCGCTGCCTTCCTTCTTTCTCTTGATGGCCGCGTTCCGTGCTCAGACTCGCACCCACAAAATACTTGACTCTGTGCATTGAGCATAGGCATCGTTACTGCCAAAAAACTTTAACAGTCCCCATGTGAAATTGCTCCAGAAATCATCCACAGTCACGGTGCTCAGATGTGTGCCGGCGGCTTGGCTAGTGCCTAGTAAGTACGTGTGAAATGAGCGAGCTAACGTGGCAATGACAGCTCTGGCAGCTGATTCTCCTGGTTCCTTCTAGAATCTAGAAGGGAGCAGCCATGGGGGTGGGGGCTGGAGCCCACAGGCCCTGGGTGTACTGGTTCCGACATATTGCCTCAGGTGGGTTAACTTCTCTTGCTTCAGGGCAGAAGCCTCCACCTCTGCGACTTGAGGGCCACATGTTTTGGCTGGGTCTGTGGCCTCTGCTACAGGGACAAACCTCAGGACACTGAATTTTGGCATTGTTCCCCACTGTCATGCAGACTGCAGACAAAACCATGGTTCTACGTAATTTCACTTCTGCTCTCCCCTGTAGGGCTGCCGTGGAGATGGGGTCTCTGCAAAGCTGGTTCCTGCTGGACCCCAGTAGCCACCAGATAAATATCGGCCAGAGTCTGGTTCCAGGAATAATGCAGCCCCTGCCAATAAGTGCGCCTGCCTTCCCCTGTTAGCAATGGAAACTGCAACCGTGGGCTCCCTTCGGCCTCCCAGAGGCAGGGTGTGTCGGGGCCACGCTGCTGCCCAGTTGGCCTTCTGCTGGGAGGACCCTGTGGCCTCTGCTCCACCGTGCAAGCCGCCCCCACCTTCTGGGAGGTGAGAGTGGGTGTAGCTCTGAGCGAGGATGCTCTACGCTCTATACTCTCATGAGAAAGGAGTTTTGTTAAACCCCTTTCTGTCAGTGTCCGAGCAAACATGTCCACAGAGGGGGGCTCATCCTCCCGAGACCTCCGGGGAACTCCACAGCTCAGCTACTCCTGCCCATAGCCCTGGGTCGTCAGCTCTATACTCTCATGAGAAAGGAGTTTTGTTAAACCCCTTTCTGTCAGTGTCCGAGCAAACGTGTCCACAGAGGGGGGCTCATCCTCCCGAGACCTCCGGGGAACTCCACAGCTCAGCTACTCCTGCCCATAGCCCTGGGTCGTCACCTACCCACTGACTTCAGTCTCCACCTGGGGAAGGGAAACCCCTCAGCTCTAGGGACTGGCCCCTGGATGGCCAGGAGTGTGGCCTTCTGCAGCACGGGGCAGGCACAGCCAGGTGTGTGCATGCGACTGTCTCACAGAGCATCTGAGGAGGGGCCCAGGGGCAAAGGCTGGGTCTCGGTCCCCCTGGCTCAGGGCTGACTCTAGTGAGAGCAGGTCACGGGCCCCACCTGGGGCTCAGTGTTTTCTCCAGTAAGAGGGTGGGCTGGAGGCTCTTTGGAGCCTTAGAGAATCATCACCCACCTGGGGGGGGGGAGTCAGTTCAGGGCTGTGTCGGGTCTTTTGGGAGTAGAGAGGACCACGGAATTTGGGGAGGCATCCTCTCTTTGGGCGGCCTTCCGCAGGACCGTGAGGAGCAGGCCGCCACGTCAAGTGGTGGGAACTGTGGCGCTAACCAAATATTTACCGTGGTCTGTGCCTGAAGAGAGACCAACTCCAACTCGCTCCCGGGAGGTGTAACACCAAGTCATCCTCCTCGTCTGCATGTGCAAACAGCAGAGCCGATCTGCAAAGACGGGGAACAGATGCCCCGCCTGCCACCTCCCTTGGCAGCCATGGTCCCCACAGACTCGAGCATGTCAGACTGGTGGAGCCGGGAGGGGCTGCACGGAGATCTCTCCCGGAGGTTCTGGGTCTTCCATTCCAGCTCCCTAGAGAATTCCCTGGTGCCCAGACCCTGCCCTGCACCACACGCAGCCTCCACAGCCCCTGTCGCCGAGAAGGTTTGAACCATGCTGACGCAGCCCAGCCTGGACAGGGGACAGCGACATTGGTGCCCCCGAGATGGTTGCAGGAAGTGGAGCTCAGCCATCTTCAGTTGGACCCGATCTGTGTGTTGCTCCCCTCTCTTTTATGACCCACCCAGCAAGTCTCTGTGCGCGGCCCCACATGCCATGCGAGGCACGTGGGGGACACACAGAGGACACCCCGACCTGGTCCTGGGTAGCTCACAGCCTCCCCATGGAAAAAGAGGAGTGAGATGAGAGAGCTGCCAGTGGGCAGAGGCCGAGGGTGGACCCAGTGCACCTGGCCACGGGCAGTGTGAGCACCTGGGTGTCGGTCCTGGATGAAGAACCCACTGCAGGTGGCTCAGGGAGGAGCTGAGCTGAGCCTCCGGTGAAGGGGACCCTAGAACGGCCTCAGCAGTGGCTGCCAGCAAGGCAGCCTTCATGTGACTGTGAGGACTGCCAAGTGTAAACACCACCCCGCCCCTCCCAGCCAGGGGCTGGCGAGTTGCAGAGACGTGTAAGTGCCGGGTAGGTGCAGAAGTGGAGAAGGTCTGGGAGGAAACAGGCCACCACTGCTCCTCTCGGTTGATCTCTGCTGTGGACAGACCCAGGGCTTTACAGCCTCAGTCATCAGGAGGCACCATCAACACTAGTGACCACCAAGGCCCCTCTGCCATGTGCCAGGTTCACGAAGGCCACGGAAGGAGAGACAGGCAGCCCGGAGCTGAGCTGCCGGGCCATGCAGACAGATGGGCGCACAGGCTGTCCCGAGGACCGGTCACTCCACAGAGAGGACGACGGGAGGGAGCCTCCCCAGGACTCAGCCCAGATCCTCATCTAAGATGTGACCAAGTCCCTTTGCAGAATGTCCCAGTCACAAGGGACTTCCCCATATGGGGAAGCAGAGGTGTGGCTGAGGAGAGCCAGTGTCCCCAGGGGACACACAGGGGACTTCTGGACCTGGCCACAGAGAAGGCTGCTCGTCCCTGCCTGGTTGTGAGTGAGGCCGAGGCTGGAGCGGGCACGCTGACCTGGCGTGTGTTAATCACGGCTGATTGTCCGTGACCAGGCTCATGTGCGCTGTGCGGCAGAGGGTAGCTGTGCTTGTTTCCGAGAGTGGTTTCAGCTTCTTCACAAAGTCTAACTAGAGAACCCCTCTGGGGCAAGCTGGAGCTGGCCTCCTGGACATGGCGGGTCCCGACAGGCAGCTCCTTGCAGACGGCTCCTGCCCGGGGCCTGCGTGTGGGTGACGGGCCACACGCTCTCACCTGGGCACATGCAGGTGGACTTGGAAACTGTCAGCACCTGTTAGCAACATCAGAGTCAGAATTACTGAAATAGTGGAATTAACACAAAGCCTTGATACGTGGTTCCGCTGGCTCTCAGAAGCTTGTCTGTTTCCCGCAGAAAACATCGTCCAAGGTAGCTGTCATGAATTTTAATTATTTTATGAATGTGAACTATGTTATGGATTTTATAACAATTTCAAAAGTCATGCAGGACCTGTTTTCTGTTTTGCTTCTCAGACTTTGGGTCAAAGGTAACGCAGCGCCTGCTGCATGTTGGGGCGTCTTTGCCTGGGGCCGCTGGAAGATGCCTTGACTGGTGCCGGCTTTGGTGTACAACGGCCC
>NW_007735049.1:69565-78323 GCF_000696425.1 Galeopterus variegatus
CTTTGCCTGGGGCCGCTGGAAGATGCCTTGACTGGTGCCGGCTTTGGTGTACAACGGCCCCATTGTCAGGGCCGTGGGCTGCCTGACTCTCTCCTTCCCTGCAAGGCAAGAGCAAAGGGGAGCCTGGGGCAGAGTTGGTGTGCTGGGGGTGGGCTTCAATGCCAGCATTCTCTTGGTGGGACCCTTGCAGCTGGTGGGGTCTGAGCTTCTCCCTGGCACCAGGGACCACTTTCTTGCACTGAGGTGCTTCCTAGGCAGGAAAGAGACATGTGGCATGCACAGTGCTGGAGCCGGCAGGGGTGGAAGCCCTGTCTCTGTGGATGAGCCCCAGGCTGTGAGCAGCACCAGGGTGTGTGAGCAGCTGCTCCGTGCCAAGGCCAGGGTGCCGTCAGGCACTTTCCACTAGACGGGGATGCCCAGGAGCCCTGCCAGGCTGGACATTCAGGTCTTTCCAGGGCTGGGTAAGGGTGAGACCTCTTCAGAGAAGAGGTTCCTGTCTGCGTCCCCTTCTGCAGGGCACTGGCCTGTTTGCTGCATGGCTGGGGGGAGATGCACCATACACGGAGCTGGGATCCCAGGGGTGATCCCCGAACATGAGCCCAAACTCCACCGGTCCAGTGTGGGGGCCCAGGAGTCTCAGGGTACTTCCTGGGCTCAGGAGACCAAGTGCGCTGGGGCCCTCCTCATGTCCTGGGAAACCTCCAGTCCTGTGCAGAGGGCCAGTTAGTCACCCTGTGTAGGGTGCAGGGTCCCCACTCCCCAAGAAGACTTGTCCCTCGCGGTAGAGACCCGGCTCTCTTTTGTAGGACAGGCATCGATCCTGTCTGGAATTGAGCCTCACTCAGCAGAGGAGGAGGATTCAGGATGCACCGGGGGCTGCTGCAGGCGGGCAGCAACCGGGCCCACCGCCTTGACGATGTGGGCCCCAGACAGTCACGGCAGCGCAGCCGTGCCCAGCAGAACACTCGCGCCACCAGGGCAGCCGTGCTTGGCTCATCTGAGGTCGGCAGTCTCACCCCCGGCTCCATGTCTCTCTCATCGTGCAGTAGAAAACCAGTCATGGGAAACCCACTGGACGGACACAGCATCACGGTGCCCCCCTTCTGCTGGTTCAGGGAAGTTATGGGGTGGGAAATACGCTCCACCTCCATGTGGGCACCCTGGGGTCACATAGGATGGGGGGCACACATATGGGTGAGTGGGGAATTGGGGCCACTGTGCAATCGGTCCCCACAGAGGGGAAGGGAGCGAGCCTGGGGCTGTGGAGCAGACCTTCATCGCCTGACGAGTTTAGAAATGGCAATAAGTAAACATCGTCGCAGACACTGCTGGTCAGGAGGCTCTTCTGCGTAGGCAGGAGGATGTGGAAGGGCTGAGGCAGGACAAACCTCACTCTCCTGGACAAAGCTCTGCAGTGACTGCTCCACCCTGACAGAGGAAAGGGAAGCCCACCCAGGGAGAGACACCTGGGGCAGGGACACTTGAGGCAGGGACATGTGAGGCAGGGACACCTGGGGCAAAGACACCTGGGACAGAGACATGTGGGACAGGGACGCCTGGGACAGGGACACCTGGATGAGTCAATGGCAGAGAAACCACTGGCCCAGGGTCACCTTCCATCCTCCTGGCCTTTGGAGATGTGCCTCCATCTCTTTCTCTGGGGTGTTAACAGGCTGCCTTAATGATACTTTCTTTGTTATTTACATATTTTGTGCAGAATGAGGACTTGATCTGTGCTGCAAAGTCAGAATTGCACTGCTCCGGCACAGGAGCGATGTCTTCAATAAAAATATTACCACAGAAGACACGTAAGTTATTCCGCTAACGTATCGGGAGCGCCCTGGCTGGCATGCAGATCCACGTCGCGCTTAATGATTTCCCTGCCTGTCTAGCACGAGTACACATGTCATATGGATTATGTTTCCTCAGCCAGTGTGAGAAATACACATTTTCTTTGCTTTTTAAGAAATTCCCAGCACCCACAGGCTACACAGTGCTTAGCAGTCAGAAAGCTCAGCAGAGTGCGGGTTAAACAAATCCCCGTCACCCTGTCCTGAACAATTTCCATCTCTTCTATTACTTAAACCTCCCGATCACCCCATGAGAGAGGCTCTATCCTGTTTTACAGAAGGTGAAACACACTGATAATTTCCTATTAGTCGGGCCCTGTTGGTGGATCCCTCCAGTGGGTGATGGAGCCCGTGTAGACTCCAGCTCCGATGACACTTTCATCCTCTAATGGATGGATGGTTGGAAGGAGGGCAGGGCAGAGAGGAAGGGAAGGGGCCCTTTGTGCTGTGGACACTGGCTGAGCAGGAGAGAGAGCTGGCTGCCGCTGCAGCAGGTGGGACGTGTGCACTCACCCCGTCCCTACGAGCTCTCGGCTTCGACTGCCTGGGAGCCCCGAGGGGCAGGGGCAGCAGAGCCAGGGCGGGCAGGGCCTCCCAGTGGGGCAAAGTGAGTTTCTCCAGAGCAGCAGCGGCTCCTCCTGGTCGGTTCTGGGTCTGCGCCCGGCTGGACCGACTCTTTTCCCCTGGGCTCTGTCTGGAGGTCCTTTGGGCCCTTCAAAGGACTTGCAATGGTCAGAGAGATTTTCCATGTTCTGGGTGTCACCGTCCTCCAACCCCCGGAGGGTGTTGATCTGTGACTTGACGGAAGACAGGGGATGTAAGAAGGAAAGAATCAACCATGTGTGGTGTGGGGTCTCCTTACAAGCCCCCTGCAAACCCAGGCATCTGTCAGGCAAGTCTATGCTGTCGCTACTTATTATCCAGTCTTCTATTTTCACGTCTGAACTCTGCCGCTCCAGACGTCACCTCCAGAACGCAAGCTCCATGAGCGCAAATGTTTGTCTGTTTGTTTTGTTTTTTTCTTTTTACAGATGAATCACGCAATAAATCCTTGTTGAATTAAGTATGAAGTTCAACCAGCCGCCACTCGTGGTAGCAGAACATGTTTTCTTGCTTTTTTCTTTCTTTCTCTGTGTCTTTCTCTTTCCTGTCGCAACATGTGCCAAGAGCCACATCAGCAGCTTCGTGACTGTGCAGGGCCATACTATCCCCTGTGGGGGCCACAAGCTACGTGTGGCTACTTAATCTAAATTAAGTAAAATCATAAATTTTGCACTAGCCATATTCCAAGTGTTCGACAACCACATGGGGCTTGTGCTTCTGCGTTGGACAAACGTGAGAATCCTGAGTCAGAGGCATGTGTGTCTTTCCAATATTAGTAGGTATTGCCAGATTGCTTCCAAAGAAAGTTGCTGCATTTCTAATTTCCACCGTAGACAATCAGGAGCAAATGTGGCCCTGTGAGCTCTCCTGACGTGCCTAAGTGCTGCCAGCCAGACAGGTGGCAGTAAGGCAGATGTCAGTATAGTCACTCACAAAACCAACATGAGTTTGGACATAGAGTAACATTTCCTCTTCTTTAAATTGCTTTTGCAGACCTTTTACTGAGGTTGTATTTTGCTGTTGGATGCTTCACGTTCATTTGTGAATTTCACGTTCATTTGCGCCTTGCCCATTTGGGGTCTAATAACTCTTTATGGTCAGATATGTTGTAGATACATTTCCTGAGCTACTATTTGTCATTTGAACATGTTATAAAATACAAGTTTTGTGCAGTCAAATGTATTTATATTCTCAAATACAGCTTCCTGATTTTCTGTTATAAGAAAATTCCTTACTCAAAAGTTACATAAATGCTATTTTAAATTTTATTCTATGATTTTTCTATGTTTTACTTTTAGAGAGTTGATCTACATTGAATTTATTGTAATTATGTATAAGGTAGGAATGCCTTTTTTATTCCATATGTTAATACTAATAAAATAAACGATCCTTTTTCCATGAAATTAAGAACCCACGATTAGCTGAGTTTCCATAACAAAATGGAACTATCTGTGGACTGTGTGTTTTGCTCCATGCATCTGTTTATTGTTTTGGTTCCCGCTACTCTACATTAAGCTTTGACACCCAACAAGGCAAATGCCCCTCACTCTTAATCTTTTTAAAAGTATTGTCAGATAAAGAAAGAATTATTTCTCCATGTGAACTTTAACATTATTTGTGTCATGTGAAAGAAAAATTCATTCAGATTGTTCGGAACTGCTTTCTATTCATATTTTTATTAAATATTAAAATACTAAAGAAGAAATATTTTATTACGTCAGGTTTTCCTAGTAGACAGAAAGCCCCTTTCTATTTACTCAGGTCTTTTCCTTGGGTCCATCATACAGTTTAATACTTTTCTTCACATGGAATCTGCCACTCTTTTCCAGTCATTATGCAATATGTACACAGCAACTTGTATGTCCATTTTTGAATAGATTATTACCTTCTCCATGTCTAACTGCTTGCTATTGGTATAGAGAACAGCTAGTAATTTTGGTTTGTTTACTTTTTATCCAACGACCCTAAAAAAATCACATTTCATTGGTGTAATATGCTTACTCAGTGTGATCTAATGGAGTGAGAACATAAAAATGCAAAAGCCAACTGGAAAAGCAGCTTTTCTAGGTGTGTCTGTAATTGTGGTTCTGCCAGACGTGGTTTCTGCAGATACCAACTCTTTCCAGAGGCTCTTGCCAAGATTCCTGAAGCAGGCATTGTATAAATCTAGGCATGCAGCGTGTGTGTGTCTGTGTGTGTGTAACACACTCCCAGCCCCCCCGTAAGGAAAACAGGTGCCACTGGCAGTGAACAGATCATTGAGTCCCAAATATCCCACACACTGACAAGGCATTCAACGTGAGGGCAGGGTCTCTTGGCCAGTGCCAATCCAGGTCTTGCTTAAGGAGGGTCTGCAAGCAAGTTCTGAAAACCAAAGTCAGATGCCCGCCATGAGCACGGCACTCCCAGAAATGAGCAGGACACGCTCTAACAGCAAAATGCAAAATCAGTGAAGAGTGTAAACGGGCAGTTTAAAGAGGAGAAACTGTTAATAGAAATTCAAACTCATTGGGTGCATGGCGTCACTCCTAACCTTAACCGTGGTGGGGCTGCAGCATCTTTCATTGGGAGTAAATTGAGACTATGTACTAATATCACACAGACACGTTCTCTTTGACTCAGAAACCCCACAGGGCGACCTCTGGGGGCTGAGAGGAGTCAGCACACTGCAGCTCACTCGGCAGCTGGCCCTGACTGCCCGCTGACCCCTGAAGCCCTGTCACCCCTTCCCCCTCCAGCAGTAGGCGTGGATGTCTAGCCGCGCCGACCAGCCAGTGTCCTCGTTACTTCTCCTTCTTTCCTGCCCCCTCTCTGCTCCCCACCAATTCCTTCTCATTCATCAAGTATCCAGACAGGTATCCACGTGCCCGCTCCTCCAGGAAGCCTCCCTGCTGCCATCTGGGCTGGCCTCCCTGCCTCTCCCTGCCCTGTGCCTGTGAGCAGCTACCCTTCGTGCAGGCATGTGGGGGCCCAGCAGGAGCTCTTCTCATCTCCATGTACCCTCAGCAGGGCCAAGCAGAGGGTGGGCACGGGGGGTTCAGCACAGCCCATTGGCAGTTGCTCAGTGTGATGGTCTGGTGCAGCAGCACTGGGCTTGCACATGGTCCTGTCACTTGCTCACGCATGGTGTCATTGTGCCCACCCCTGCCCTGACTCTGGGGGTGCTGGGTGACAGGGGGTGGGGATGGGGCATGGCAGTTTTGCTGGGAGAAGACTGCCCAGGGGCTGCAGGAGGAGNCTCTTTCCTGTCGCAACATGTGCCAAGAGCCACATCAGCAGCTTCGTGACTGTGCAGGGCCGCACTGTCCCCTGTGGGGGCCACAAGCTACGTGTGGCTACTTAATCTAAATTAAGTAAAATCATAAATTTCGCACTAGCCATATTCCAAGTGTTCGACAGCCACATGGGGCTTGTGATTCTGCGTTGGACAAACGTGAGAATCCTGAGTCAGAGGCATGTGTGTCTTTCCAATATTAGTAGGTGTTGCCAGATTGCTTCCGAAGAAAGTTGCTGCATCTCTAATTTCCACCGCAGACAATCAGGAGCAAATGTGGCCCTGTGAGCTCTCCTGACGTGCCTAAGTGCTGCCAGCCAGACAGGTGGCAGTAAGGCAGGTGCTAGTGTAGTCACTCACAAAACCAACATGAGTTTGGACATAGAGAAACATTTCCTCTTCTTTAAATTGCCTTTGCAGACCTTTTACTGAGGTTGTATTTTGCTGTTGAATGTTTCACGTTCATTTGTGAATTTCACGTTCATTTGCGCCTGGCCCATTTGGGGTCTAATAACTCTTTATGGTCAGATATGTTGTAGATACATTTCCTGAGCTNTCGTGCAGGCATGTGGGGGCCCAGCAGGAGCTCTTCTCATCTCCATGTACCCTCAGCAGGGTCAAGCAGAGGGTGGGCACGGGGGGTTCAGCACAGCCCATTGGCAGTTGCTCAGTGTGATGGTGTGGTGCAGCAGCACTGGGCTTGCACATGGACCTGTCACTTGCTCACGCATGGTGTCATTGTGCCCACCCCTGCCCTGACTCTGGGGGTGCTGGGTGACAGAGGGTGGGGATGGGGCATGGCAGTTTTGCTGGGAGAAGACTGCCCAGGGGCTGCAGGAGGAGGGGATGGGTACCGTGGGTGACATCCTGGGTGTGAAGGGTGAGTGGGTGGGTAGGAGAGGCAAAGAGCTCTGTAACCAGCAGAGCTCCCAGGACTAGGCTGGGGTACAAGGATGAGCAGGCAGGCGGGGCAGCTGCCAGGCTGGCTCTAGGAGGGTGCTGTGGGCTGATGACCTCTGCACAGCCCTGTGCAATCTCCTGCTAACGTGGCGGGAGAATCCTGCATGGCTGGAGGTGGTTCCCTGCCCTGATTACCGTTCCAGACTGCGTGGTCTCAAGCCGAGCTGCAGAGCAGGGAATTTAGCAAATGTCCTGAATCTTAGCGCGCTACCCCGCTGCCCACATCAGTGATCTTGAGCAGCAGTTTGCAGCCGTGAGTTTGCATTTTCCAGAAGGATCAACTCCAGCTGCTGGCCTGAGTTAAAAGGGTGGTCCAGACGTGGATGATGGCCTTTGTCTTCTTTGTACACTGCAAAGGTTAGCACCCCCATGACCTTTCACTAACAAAGGACTGTCCTCCCAAATCCTCTTCCAGACATCAGACACCCTAGGCTGCCAACCGCTCAGACCTCATGATTGCTGTGCCAACCTGCTGGGCTGTGCACCCTGCTTGGATCCTTGGACGAAGATGCTGGTGCATCCCTGTCCCCAGGAACAAGATACTCAAATGCCAGTGTCAATTGTGGAGGAGGGAGAAAGGCCTTAACTGAGAGCAGCCACACCAGGCGGCCCCTGCAGGCACGAAAGAGGCGGAGCAGCTGCGACCTGGGGAGGAATCAGGTCTCCTAAGGGCACGGCTCTGGGGAAGTCAACATAACCCAGCCGGGCTTGGGGAAGATGAGTCCAGGGAGTCTGTGTCCAGGAGTCTGAAGGGTGGAGAGAGACAGACCAGCAGGAGCTGTGCTCGGACTGAGGCTGGGCCCCACGTCCAGCAGAGAGTGCAATGACACTAGAGGGGGGCTGGTGGCCTCGGGTCCCTGCCCCAGCTCCAAGACACGAAGCTCAGTTCACACCCCCACGGCCCTGCACCCTGGGGCGGCCTGAGGACCTGCACTCCCATCTTTTACGGAGTCAGCGGTGACCCACGCTTAGTTATTGGGGTGATGAAAGCCAACGTCTGTCAGTGTCTCCACGTGCAGCAGCACTTGGCGACGGTGATCACGTCTGCTCATCTTTCCTTAGTTTTCCTCAAACGGGAACAGTCAAGTCTTTCTGCCCCTCTCCCCTAAAGCCCTCGTCATGACCATGAGCCAGCCGGTGTCTTACAGACAGGCAGCTTGTGACCAACTGACCAACCGACTGCGAGACACCACAGGGAGGTCAGAAACCGGCCCTCCGTCTTGGTCGGGCACTCGGGTGCCGTGCGAGGTCAGGTGGGGCGTGTGCTGCCCTGAGCCTCTCTCCCTGGTCTGTTTGTGCAGGACTGACACTTCCTGCCGGCCGACGGCCCACGGGCCCCACGCAGTTGCAAGTGAGCCTGGTGTGAACGAGCTGTGTGCACACAGCACCTGTCGGTACGCACTGTGAAACATTCTGGCTTTTTGCTGGACAGTTTCCCTTGGACGGTCCCCTAGACCATCCCCTAGGCCCACCATGCTAGGCAGAGTTGGCCTCCGATGCCTCACTCCCGAGGCTCTGACACTTTCCTCGACACGAGTCGCTCGGTGAGGTCAGAGTCTGGGTGGGAAGCTGAATGGGGCCTGGGCTCCTGCTACACGGAGGGTTCTGGAATGGTTCCTGCTGCACTAGTTCCTAGACTTACTTTCTGTTTGGGGTTGTGGTTTGTGAGTGAGATGCCCCCAGGGCCTGCGCCCATGCAGTCGTGCTGATTTCCAGAACATTCTCTACTTCCGGGGTGCATCCCTGCAATGGCCTCACTGCAGAATCCAGGCCCCAAAGCTTCCTTCCACTCAGGAGCAGCTTCCCTGTCTTGCTATTCAGCTTAATTTTATATTTAAACTTGACTTCAAAAGTTACATGAAATATTAAAACAGAAAGTTCTCCAGTGTCCCTCCTCTGTCTGTGGCCTATTTTTAGCATCAGTGTGCGTCCCTCCGATCAGGGCATGCAAGGGCATCGGCTGGCTCTGCAGCTGCACAGAGCAGAGGGGCAGCATCCAGGCCTGAGGCACTGGCTTTGCACAAGGCCAGGATTAAGGTCTTGGAGTTTAATTTAAATCAAAATGAAAACG